>NC_068278.1:14875488-14896148 GCF_025860055.1 Xyrauchen texanus | reverse complement strand
AATCATATTCAAATATAATTAAGAGTATTGTTTATCTCCTTCAAAGTAAGTAATAAATCGCTTATACATTTTTAAGCGAATAACATATAAAAATTATAACATATATCTTGTCATGACTCCGCTCTGCAGGTCATCTCTGAGTCCTAAAAATTTGAGATTCATCCGCCAGTAGAGCTGTGCTCAAGGGCATATTCTCTATCAAAACAGGTAAGTACAATGGTAGTTATTCGGACTCAATGCACAGTGAACAGAAAGAGGATTTAGAGGCTGCTAACAGGTTTTGCTAACAACAAATAAACATGCAAATACGTGATACATGATGTGAGTTGAGACAATCAGACATTGTGTTGAGTGACAGAGACTGTTTGAGCGATCATGAGCGCTTATAGCTTTACTCTCTTTAACATGAGCGCTCTCTGTGTCAATCAAAGACGTGCACTCTTCAGGTGCTCTCAATATCACATCATCAGCCACTCAACCCAATTTAAATCAGATTAATGTTGGTCACAATATAACTAATAATAAATATAACTATTGAACCTAATTAAATTAAATTAACCTTCAATAACGACACCGCATCTTCATGCATTTGCTTAATAATTAGTGATTTGTGTTACAGCAAAACTCAAAGAGACTGCAGCTCTATTATCTAGGCAAATGCATGTATCGGATCGGGACTCGGTAATATTTAAATATCGGGGGCCAAAAAGTTGATCGGGACATCCCTACCTTGAACTCTTTGTCATGTTCCTTAAACCATCCCATTTTTGCAGTGTGGCAGGGTGCATTATCCTGCTGAAAGAGGCCACTGCTATCAGGGAATACCATTGCCATGAAGGGGTGTATGTAGTCTGCAACAATCTTAAGGTAGGTGGTACTTGTCAAAGTAACATTCACATGAATGCCAGGACTCAAGGTTTCCCAGCAGAACATTGCCCAGAGCATCACACTGCCTCCGCCGGCCTGCCTTCTTCCCATGATGCATCCTGCTGCCATCTCTTCCTCAGGTAACGCTATTTAATCTAGAGATTTTTGCCGACATGTTTTAAATGTAAGCCCATTTAAAATATTTAATATAGACTTGGGCCAATTTTAACATTCTAATAAAGCACATTGATACTTTTCTACTAGTATTGTCTATTTATTTTTCATTTCATACATATTCTGTACAGAGGTTTGTGATTTTTAAAAGCATTCAGAAATGTTTTACAGTTGAGTGGTAGTTAGGCCATGGAGCGAACATGGTGGGGTTTCTCTTATCAGAGAACGGGAAATGGACATCCCGGAGTGGAGCTGGAGTGGAGTGATTATAGAATGCTTTGAGCGTGGAGGGGAAATTGTTGCCGCTCCACTCAACTGAAATACTCTGCATCAGTCGCAAGATGGATCACAGTCTTAGAGACATGATTTGGGTCATAACTCAATTTTGACGAAATGTGTACTTACTGCATTTTGGCTTTGCATGTCAGAATGAGACAGAATAATTATACCACCTTTTGGATCATCTATGACATCCTGAGCTCTCCTATGTCTTAAAATGATGACTCACTATGCACTAGGTTTCGAATAGTGCTAAGGTGTAAGAGCACTTAACCAAACCGCTAGGACACAGTTCCAATAATTTTTGGTTTTGTTGTTGTTCATCCAATGCTTTGTTTGTTCATCCACTGATGTATGTAAGGAGAAATAGAAATAAAAAAGAAAACAAAATGACTACAGCATGTAATTGAACAAGCACAAAGAACATTAGCTAATCTTCCTGACCTCTGGCTCACTCCTACATGCCCATGTCCTTTGGTTAAATATACTGAGAGCTGTCCTCATGATCACATCTATCCTAATCTTCTTCCTCTGACAGAGCATAACCCCCTCTGCATCAGTTCCTGTCCCCTCATTATCTCCATCATTTTCTCTTGTGCTTTCACATGTGGATGAACAAACACATGGACAATGTGCACATATGTGTGTACACCCACAAACATGTTCACAAACATTCCCCAAATGCTGCTGTTTTATTATTTTATTTGTAATGTTTTATTTGCGGCTTCTCGAACAACAATGGAACAGTGATGACTCTGCACTACTTTTATTTAAACTCATGGGGTTGTGTCCATTCTTAAAGGAATGTTTTACTGCTCATAGACTGCATTTTCATAGCTCAGCAGATTAAGTTCACAGTTGTTTCAATTAACTATCAGCATTGTCTTTGTTGTTCCTGCTTAACAAATCCTTAGGAGAAATTGTCAAAAAAATATAATAGGGATCAATGAAGAATAATTTATGAATCAAATAAGATCCTACTGGGTCAACTGAAATTCTGAAAAAATGTATTATATCCAGTATGATCTTGATTAATTCTTAGAAGCAGGAGCACTTATGGGGTGGCAAGGGGGTGACATGCAGACTATGAGGAGTAGCAATACTAAAGCAAGCACCCATAAGCATGCATAGATCTTAGGGATTAAGGTGCCAAGCTTCATTGCAACAAGTACTAGTTCATTAATCGGAGTCACTATCAAATTATAAATGTCCATGAATTTGTGACACAACTGCATTTCCACAGGAACCACATATATATATAACTATGTTAAGTGTACCCATGGATGTAGCGTGCATGCATATCCCATGCTATTCTGCTAATAAAGTCCTGTAGGCCTATCACCTTTGTAAAAGCTCGAATAATCCATTTGAAAGCGAAGATTAACACAAAGTTAGGTCTAAATAAAAATAACTGTACAGACATTTGGGTAACACTTTAGATTACAGCCGGCAATTTACAGCATAAATACACAGAATTTACAGCGTACCTTTTGGTAATAACAGTGTACTTATAAATTACTTACGTGCAAGTATAAGGGAACAATATGCAAAGTTTGGGGAATAAAGGTGTAACAACCTGGAAAATTAAAAATTATTTATACTGTAAGTATTTTATAACTAAGGTGAACTATTCAAATATTACGTGGTATGTATGACCTTCAATGCTAAACAACACTCTTTCGTTTGCGAGCCATTACACATACACTTTGTACCTTTTTGTAATAATACATAGGTATTATATTATAATCTATCTATCTATCTATCTATCTATCTATCTATCTATCTATCTATCTATCTATCTATCTATCTATCTATCTATCTATCTATATATGCCTAGGTATTGTTTTAAACACAGGGGAACATATTCTATTATTACAGGATACATGATGGAGACAATGAGTCAATGAGGAAATGAGTCAATGAGTTTCTACTATGATTTTATTTAGAATTTTCAATGTAGGATACTTACCTTATGGAAGTGTATTGCATACAGTATATCTCAGCGGTGAGTAATGCTTGCAACCCCACCCCCCACCCCCTTTATAGCAAAAGTGTAGAGGATTTAGTTGGGTCATCAAGCAAAATTAAAACTAGGCAAGGCAACTAGGAAAAACAATGCAAGCAACATTTTGTCTATTGCAAAAAAAATTATGTTGTTACTGTGTAAATATACCATTGTTCCATGTTGTTACAATGTACTGTAAGTCCAACTTGTTACCCCATTTTTCCATGTATTTATAGGGTAAGTGCAACATTTACGGGCTGCAAATTGAAGTGGTGCTTGTTACCCTCTTGTTCCATGTAGTTACAGATAACTCATGTATCATATAATAATAGAGTATGTACCCTGTAGTTAAAAAATACCTACAGTAGCCTATATGTGTAGGTACACTTTTATTACCGTAATTTCCGGACTATAAGCCGCAACTTTTTTCCGACGCTTTGAACCTCACGGCTTATACAATGACGCGGCTAATATATGGATTTTTCCCGCTTTCAGATTTTATAAAAAAAAAAAAAAACTTTCTGTGACGTGCTCAGTTTTTTGGCGGCGTGAAGCTTTCATTAGACCAATGAAATTGCCGAACGGGTTAAGGTCAAACAACTTTTTTTGTTTACTGTTTAGATTAAATGGAGCACGCTCAAACTTCCCATTATTCTGATTATGGTAGTCATTTTGTCACCCTCACCATGGCAAAGACATGGAGAAACGCATATGATGCTGCTTTCAAGTTGAAGGCGATTGATCTGGCTGTTGGAAAAGGAAATAGAGCTGCTGCACGGGAGACGTTGGAAACAGCAGCGTGAGGAATTGACTCAGTGCAAAAAGACAACTAAATCTGAGGCTATTCTGAGGCTATTCAACTCCGACACCGAAGGAGATGACTTCAGTGGTTTCAGTGCACAGGACGAGGAAGATAGTGACCAATGACTTTCTTGGTAGGCTACTGTTTACTGCAAATGTTTTATTACAAGCCGTGTGTTTCAAGTGCCCTGCTTCACGTGTCCTTCTTGGGAAAACTGTCACCACGGGCACCAGTGTGACAGTTTTCAGCAGGGCACTTGGCGTTCCAGGTAAGGCTTTTAATGGCCACAGCAATGTTTACAATCAATTTTATAAAGTTTCTCAATTCTTCTATGTGCCAACACTAGACTGGCGTGTGTCACTCTCTCAGCTCTGTGGCTGCTGCCTTTTTATGCCGCTCTCCCCATGCTTACTGAAATTAGACACCGGTGTTAGACATAATTTAGCTCAGATGTAAGCTTACCGCTTTTCTCTCTCGGACGGGCGCTTGACCACGCCCCGCTGCCACACCGTGTTTCGTTAAAGCCTATTTATTTTTGTTACAAGCCGTGTTTCGTTAAAGCCTGTGTAAAGTTAATTTGTTTCAATGTACCGGTAGGCACCTGCGGCTTATAGACAGGTGCGGCTTATTTATGTTCAAAATAATATATTTTTTAAAAATCAGTGGGTGCGGCTTATATTCAGGTGCGCTCAATAGTCCGGAAATTACGGTACACAAAGATACGCTGTATATGTTCTTGCTTAATTGCTCTCAAAGTAAGATTGTTGTTTAGCATAGTATAAGGTCATATACCATGTAAGAATACTTACCCCTTAGTTCTAAAATACTTACATTAAAAAATTATTTGTAATTTTCCAAGTTGTTACCCCTTTATTCCCCAAACTTTGCATAGTGTTCCCTTATACCTACAAGTGAGTACTGTGTAGTTACACTATTAATACAAAAAAGGTACGCTGAAAATCCCATGTATTTACACTGTAATTTGCGAGCTGCAATCTAAATGACAGAAAATTGTATTGTGGTATTGTGGGGGGCAGTGTTGTGAAACTCATAAATATTAATTATGTTATGCACAGTAAAATATTCTTTTAAATTACCTGTTTTGATCAACAGTCATTCTTAATGACCGATTCAAGCACCCAAATAAATATTTCAAATAATATGGTAATTTAATTTCTATGTCTGCAACTATCAGTCTTGGGATTTTGTTATTCAGTAGATGAATATGTAGATCAGCACTTTGATTAAAAACATGACTGATTGATCTAGTAGTAACTTTGTGCCTTTAGTTTTTAGAGGTTTTGGATTCTAATTCGCCCAAATATAACTTTTTATTTGAAAACAAGATTGCATCTGTATGTCAGTGGATGGGTGTTACACTATTAATATAAAATGCAATAAAAGATGCAGGGAGACAAGTGTAGCGCAAACACAGACACATTTATTGACATTTCTGTATAAAAGAACAGTGAACTCTGGAGATCAGACATTGACAATCACAAACTGTCCACACCAGCAGCGGGATCATGGAATGTGCCTGTGTGCCCGTGAATGAGAAGACACAGTTCCTGAACAACCGTCTCCCATCACACAACCCAGCCATGCAACACTCAGTTTATATAGAGAGGAAAGGCACTGCGTGCCAGTGCACCCCATCAAAAATCAGCTCTCTTGGATACCGCACACCTGAGAGTGATCAAGTGAGAGGGAGAGAAAGAGAAATAAACAACACACGCAAACACACACACACACACACACACACACACACACACACACTACATACACACATGCAACACGGTTGAGAAGGCCATCACAATGGAGGACACGGAAAACGCAAACTGCGGAAAACTGCCTACACTAAACAACACTGATAACAGCCACAACGAATGCTTATCATAACATTCAAAATAACACATTCCAGCACCAGATCACCAGTCAAAACACACACACAGATGAAATGGAAACTCATAGTCAAGAACTGGAGATTTTTCATTTGGATTACACACATACCTGACGAAAACTATTTCTAAAAGTGCTAAAGACACGTCTTACCCATCTCAACCCATAACTGACAGCGATGTACCTAATAATCATTATTTGAATACTTGGAAACAACTAAGAAATTTATCTTTTACACTTTTATTCCCATAATTTATCCATGTGGTCATTGTTGTTGAAGAAATCATCAACCCGCAAAAGCCCAAACACTACACGTGCTGCAAAAGTAGGTAGGCGATTGGTAGATGCTGTGATTGGCTGCTGCTAGAAACAATCAATGGGTCTGTAGTCACTTGTGCGTTCAGTGAGAGTTTAGGCAGTTTGACATGTATAAACTCCTACACAATGTCAAAATCAATGATAATATCCTTACATTTATATTTAATACATTTGGATACGTATGCTGGGGTGGCAGATGGGGTGTGGGGTGGCCACCACACAAGATCACACCACACATTAAGGCTATGTTTAGTGTGAATTTGTAATTTGTTTAATTTACTGTAAATTTATTACTGTTAATAATAACTTTTATTGGGGCCTGGGTAGCTCAGAGAGTAAAGACGCTGACTTCCACACCTGGAGTCACGAGTTCCAATCCAGGGTGTGCTGAGTGACTCCAACCAGGTCTCGTAAGCAACCAAATTGGCCTGGTTGCTAGGGAGGGTAGAGTCACATAGGGTAAACTCCTCGTGGTCGCTATAATGTGGTTCGCTCTCGGTGGCGTGAAGCCTCCACACGCACTGCCTCCGCGGTAATGCCACTTGATAAGATGAGTGGATTGGCGGTCTCAGATGCAGAGACAACAGAGATTCGATCCTCTGCCACCCAGATTGAGCGAGTCACTCACGCCACCACGGGGACTTAGAGCACATTGGGAGTGGGCATTCCAAATTGGGGAGAAAAAGGGAGAAAATAATACATAAATAAATAAAATAATTACTTTTATTGAAGATAAAAATTTGAGTTAGTTAAAACCTCACGTTGTAGATTGTGGGATATTTCTGACCTCACATTTTCTATTTGAAGTCAAATAATAACACACTGTATGAATACAGTTAATAGCACAAGTGCACATTGTAACTTTCAACTCCCCCATAAAATGTTGATGTATTTCTTATAGCAGGGCTAGTCAACTGGCGGCCTGCGGGCCAAATCTGGCCCACCAATCAGCTTTGTTCGACCCTCCGACTGATTTTAGAACAAATCGTCTTGACATATCAAATACCACAGTGTTCTCTGTGCAAAACTCAGCCTTTATATGGGAGAGCATCAGCAATCAGCTGCGAGTTTAACAACGCTCATTGACTCATGCAACTGCATTCAGCTGTCATCGGTTGTGTGGGCAGAAGCACGCATTCAAGCTTTTCTGGTGATAGTTTAGTTCTGCTAAACATGGATCACACCGTTTAGGTAAGCATTTGATAGCGTCTTTATCAATCAAATGTATTTATATAAAATTGCTTAGTTGTGTGGTCAAAATCTAAAAAATGTAAAAAAAATTAACCGCAGTTGTGACTTAATGTTGTCAGCACATATGCACATTAGGCAACAAAAGCGATCAATTATGAAAACTGAATGTACAAAGAAAATTTGCACAAAAGTTTGCTTTTATTCACTATTCTTGAAGTGTCAAATGATCGTGTCTCATCTGTTCAGTAGGACTTGGAAAGAAATTATAACGTGAAACTGAACCTGCAAATATTTTTGTTTGTATACAGCTGTGAGTCAGCCTTCTCAATCACAAACAACATCAACTCAGTTTGTTCTTCATTTGCCAATAATTACCTACATGAAAATCTGGCACCTGCACTGGCTATTGTGTGCAAATTCACAATATATGATGATACTCTAGAGAAACTGGAAGAATAGACATTTTATCAATTTTTTCCCAAAAAGAAAATGTTATTTAAATGCATCCTTAAGTAAACTTAAAATTTGTATATAACCATTGTTTTCATGTGTGGGTTGATATTGTGAGAGTGCTTTAGCAGGTCTATGTGTTTTATTAGGAATAAATGCACTGTATTAAGGGTGATTTTTAAGTAACATGTTACTTGCGATTCAAGTATAGATTTTTTGGCCCCTATCAAGTTTTCATCTGGACAATCCGGCCCCGTAAGAAATAAGTTGAATAGCCCTGTCCTATAGAAACAGGATGTTGGGGCAGGGCATATAAAGGGCTTGCTGATAGAAAACTGTTGTACACTTGGCCATAGACCTCCATTAGAAAAGAAAAAATGTCCAAAAATGTTAGGTTCGTTTTTACAAATTGAGGTATAAACCTACATTATTTCTGAGGTAATCGAGAGCATGCCATAGATTCTGTGAAGAGAGCGAGAGAGAGAGAGAGAGAGAGATGTAATGGCGACATGGCCATCATCATATGCAATCTCAAAATCTGTGTTCCATCAAGGGATCAGAGCAGATTACCATACAGAGCTGATGAAGCAACATTTACTTTTCACACGCTCTGGAGACAGCATCACTTTATTCAGCAGTGCTTGCTCAAACAGAACAAAGCATTCTTTCCCTGCTTTGTGATGTGAAAGAGATGTGTGTGTGTGTGTGTGTGTGTGTGTGTAGTGGGGTGTCAGGGACTGTGGAAAGATCTCATAACTGAGTTTGAATCTTCACAGAGGCCTGTTTTATCATGATTCCCCTCATAAATTGTGTTATTCTCCACCACAACAATAATGCTCAACCATAATGGATCCTGATATCGACATTAAGACTGGCTTTAAGACTAAAACCAATCTGGCTGTGTAAAACTAAGACAGGACATCAATCATAAACTTTAATAATTTATCTGATGGTAGTACTTTATGTTCAGGATTTTGCATACTTCTGTTCCTGTCTCAGAATTAAGATGGTGAGGTTGTAATGACATGGGGACTCTTTGTTGCTCAATAATTTGCCCTATTATTTCAAATGAATGTAAAATAATCCATTAATACAGGAGCAAATGTGCAAACCCATACATTTCCAGAGACAAATAATTCCATGAGGCCATCAAATTATAATATAATGTAATATAATATAATATAAACATTTCCAAACTTCTATCTACTTACATAAAAAACAAAATAAGCACTTGATGCAATGTGCTTATTGTATATGTTTTGCTGTTGTACTTTTATTTAAAGAGCGTGCATGTATATAAATCTGTAATTACACTGTTGACCCTAACCATAAACTTACCCCTAACCCAAACTTGATAGCAGCAAATGTGAATATTGTGAGTTTCAGAGAACAACACATATGGACACTATAAGTAAACTTTATTTAATGCTCTTTTATTGCAAGTACACCATAGTTAAAGGGATAGTTCACCCAAAAAGGAAAATTCTCTCACCATTTACTCTCATGCCATCCCAGACGTGTATGACTTTCTTCTGCTGAACACAAATTAAGATTTTTAGAAGAATATTTCAGCTCTGTAGGTCCATACATGCAAGTGAATGTTGGCCAGAACTGTGAAGGTCCAAAAAGCACATAAAGGCAGCATAAATTAATCAGTATGACTCCAGTGGTTTAATCCATGTCTTTAGAAGCGATATGGTAGGTGTGTGTGGGCTGGAAGGAGAATTTATAGCAAAAAATTACTTAAATATTGATCTGTTTCTCAGCCACACCTATCATATCTCTTCTGAAGACATGGATTAAACCACTGGAGTCACAATGGATTACACTTATGATGCCTTTATATGCTTTTTGGACCTTCTGGCCAACATTTACTTGAATTGTATGGAGCTACAGAGCTGAAATATTCTTCAAAAAATATTTGTTTGTGTTCAGCAGAAGAAAGAAAGTCAAATACATCTGGAATGGCATGAAGGTGAGTAAATGATGAGAGCATTTTTATTTTTGGGTGAACAATCCCTTTAAAGACACCTAATATAAAGTGGGACCAAAAGAATTAAGGTAAATTAATGAATGCTAATTTATATAATTATGAAGTTAAATAGTAATTTAATAGATTCAATTATAAATGCTAATTTTACATTTAGACTGGTGAATTTTTATAACATGTAAGTAAATAAATGTTTTTGTTAACATAATAAACTAATAGAATTTGTGCAAGACAGTGAGACTATAAAGAGTGTTACACTGTGCAAATGAAACAAAATATTGGATGCAGTTGTGGCTACCACAATAAACAAGCTGCAGTTCAAAGATACAGTAGGAGCCAATTGCTGAGACTTAAAAATTGCATATATACTGTATATGCACCTGCACACATCTTTTTACAAGAACACAAATGTAAGCTCATTCCACTACTTGTACCACCTCTCTTTCTCTCTTTCTCACATACACACACACACACACTCCTAAACACCCTTATATGTGTGAAACTACCCATGCTGCAGCTATCCCAGTGTTGTCAATCTTACATATCACACCATGAGGTTTGAACCTAGGGGAGCCATACTAAAAACAGAAAGAGAGAGAGATTGAGGTGCTAGTTTCTGGAGGGACAGCCTGTCTTTTCCCATTAGCTTGCTTGCTCACTCTAAACTGGGTTTAGTACCAGAAAGCAAATCACAGGGTTGATAGAGGAGGACAAGTTCAGCTTGGCTTACCTAGTGTTGGACAAAAGCACAACCCAGTGGGACTTGTGCTCTCAGTGAAATTGGAGACCTACTGTGTAAGAGTAACAGAGTTCAAAGTTTATGCTGCATAACAGGATTGACCATTAAATCCTGGTTAAATAATGTTCAGAGTTAATTTTTTTCTTGGTAAAGCAAATTTTCTAGATCTTTAAACTTGATTGACTTTATTTAAAATAGAAAGATGCCCTATTAGTAAGAAGAAGCAGTGAGGAACAAAGCATTAAAGAGTAGCGGAGGCCAGTGTTAAAAGCCAGAATGGCAGTGTCCCATAACAAGGCCACAATAAGATCCCCCCTCTAATTTAAACTAGACTCACAGAGTGGCCTCAGTAGCTGTGAAGCGAGAGCTTCACACACACAGCGGTTCGTACCGTCACAAGGCATCCCAGGCAGAGTATAGCGGCAAATCAATGCCAGTAATCAGCACAGATTATTGATGCTCACATGTACGCAGGGTTGGGAGGGTTACTTTTGAAATGTATTCCACTACAGATTACAGAATACATGCTGTAAAATGTAATTTGTTACGTATTCCGTTACTAGCTAGCTGTTGCATTCTTGTGAAGTTACTACATAGAACTTTAAGAACTTATATTTAATTATGTATAATATATAATCTGACTTTTGACATTCTAGTTGTAAGATACTTTTGAATTAATTGAAAGGTTGTGAGCCCAGGAAAATAAATCTTAACCTTAGTAACAGAAGGTTGCATTGTGTCTACTTCTACATTGCTTACTTTAAACCACTGAATCCTAAGTTGCTTCAAGAGGACTATCGTTAATGTATGTCACTTTAAGGAGGAGGGCACGGCCGGCGCTGAATCAGATGATCAGTGGGAGAGCGGGATAAAGGGGGGCCAGAGGCGTTAGTTCAAGAAAAAGAAAAAGACTGCATGTGTGTATGTTTGTTTATGTTTGTTTTATGTTCTTTTACATTAAACCTTATGTTTACTGTACAGCAGGTTCCTGTCTATTAACTGTTATAATGGTGCCAAAATCTGGGAGGGAGGAGGGATGCACTGTCGTGGAGTCCTCGCCGCTGCTATCCATCAGAAGGAGCAACCGTGGCCATCTGCCTGGGGACAGAAGGGTCGCTGCCGGCTGCCGAGAGCTGGTGGAACCACTGGTGCCCTGGCCTGAATCGGATGGGGGAGGAGTATGAGGAGGAGGAGGGCATGGCCGGGACTTGAATCAGATGATCAGCAGGAGAGCGAGATAAAGGGTGGCCTGAAGCGCCAGTTCGATCGAGAGAGAGAAACACGGATGTGCTGCATGTGTGTGTGTGTTTGTTTATGTTTGTTTTATGTTGTTTTAAGTTGAGTTTTATATTAAATCTTATGTATACTCTTTAGCCGGTTCCAAACTCCTCCTTGCTCATCCTTTATTTGTTAAAACATGTAAATAAGCATGCAATATAAACATTTTAGAAAAAATGTGGTGGTGGTGTAGTGGTCTAAAGTACATAACTGGTAATCTGGTAATCAGAAAGATGCTGGTTCGAGCCCCACAGCCACCACCATTGTGTCCTTGAGCAAGGCACTTAACTCCAGGTTGCTCTGGGGGGATTGTCCCTGTAATAAGTGCACTGTAAGTCGCTTTGGATAAAAGTGTCTGCCAAATGCACAAATGTAAATGTGTTATCAGAGTAGATATTGCAATCTTGTCAACATGAGTGGTTGATTGTATTAATTTATGCTTTACAGGTAGTACACTGCACTATATCAGTGAATAGTCTTTTTTGATCATTGCTGTCATACAAATGTAGATACTGTAGATGATTAAGCTCTAAATGTGAGGGAACATAAAATACCTCAGAAAATTAATTTGTTGTTTAACACATTTTCCAAGCCTCAAATTCAATTTCACATTTTTTAAATATTGTTTTTATATTTAATCTTACTGTTTCTACCATGGAAATAACATGTAAGAGATATGAAAATGTATTTCAAAGTCAGTATTTCAAGGCCTTCTCACAGCATACCATGATGCTAGATAAAGTTGGTGCAGTAATGCCAGAGCTTTTATTAAAGACGCTTGACCTGAGAAACTGCAGGTCTTTTAAAGGGGTCATGAAATGGAGAATAAAATGTTCCTTGTTATTTAGATATATAAGAGGTAACTGCAATAAAATATCACGCTGTAAATTTCAGAACTCAAACTTCCTCCACTGTCTAAAATTAGCATTTATCGTTTCCACTCTGATGAAACGTTTCGTTTTGAAATCTGTCTGGTTGTGACATAATGACACATTATGCAACCTTGGCCCGCCCAGTGATTCTACACACCCAGTCCTTTATCAGGCTAACCAAGCCTCCGAGAGGGATAAAGGCTGACGTCATGCCAGGGGCTCCCTGGCTTGAGAGAACGAGGGAGGAAAGTGAAAGGGCGGAGGGCGGGGTCGGGTCGTGATTCTACACACCCGGTCCCTTATCAAGCTAATCAAGCCTGCGAGAGGGATAAAGGCCAACTGCGGATGGTGGTGCGACATAGAGAGAGCGTTTACGGTCTGCTGTCCATCATATGTGTGTGTGTTTTGGTTAAGTTCTTAATTAAATATAATTCATATTGTCAAGCCGATTCTTGCCTCCTCCTTTCCATTAATCCCTTTGCACATAACACCTAAGAGGACTCATCTGGACTATTTTGGATTATTTTGTATATGAACATGAACTATACAGACTCTTTGACCGCTGTCATGTATCTCACCATTTTTTAAATATGTGGTGTAAACTCTGAAAGGGAGAAGCAATTATATTTAATTCAGCTGCTGCCTCTTGTTGTTTTGAGCACAAACATGTCATGGGCACGTTCTTTCGTCCATCTGCACAATTTTTTAATTGTTGGTGTATATAAAAAAAGGATGTTTTTGACAATGGACGTCTTTGACCATTCCGGTGTGTTTCCAGCAATGTGCACCTCAGTGTGCCTACAGTATGTGTGTGCGTCATTTCACCATTATTTGGACAATGATGTGTTAGCCTTTTTTTCCGGATCATGTCAGCATGGATTGCTTGTGAACAGTCATAATACCATTCAAGTTTTGCCAAGGAACTGTTATTGAACGGTGAGGCAGTTAAAAACACTTCAAAAACATACGTAAACCATTTCATTCATGAATATTTCAAATGTAATGACCGTTTGATAGTTTAAGGTGCTGAGTGTTAAAAGTTGTGCTTGAGATGAACACTTTAATATATTCAGATGCAATTTGTTGAATGTGAGTTATGTGTAAACCCTGCAATTTTGTTTTATAATGTGAGGTTTCTTTTCTCTTTCCAGGGAACAGACAAACTAATAAAAAGTATACCTTGAATGCACTGTAAGGTGCTTTGGAAAGAAGTGTCTGCCAAATGCATAAATGTTCATCTACGTGTTCTCTTCTGATTGATTTTGCTGAATTTGAGGGGTTGCACTATGTTAGCCAATCATAACAGTGGGCGTTTATGTTTAAGTTATAATGAGGTGCTTATAATATATTACTAAATTGTGAATGTTTTGGTGCTAAATAACTTTTATAACATCATTATTGACCTAAGGGTAGATAATCAAATTATAAAAAATAGCACTTCATGACCCCTTTAATATTTTTTACAGATATTTGGCCCACTTACAGTACCTGCCCCCCAGCCTCTCAAATGTCTATATCCCTTTGGAAACAAAACAAACAAAAAAGGGTTAAGATCACTAAGTAACCAGTAATTAGTTTGTAATGTTTTGTTGCTAGTCTCAGTTATTTTGGTCTTCTTTATTTTGCAGGACATTCTGAAGCACCATCTTTTGGAGGAGCATCTTCTCTCTGAGAGAGCACCTTTTGAGAACTCCACTTGACCTGGGTTACATTGATTTTTTGTGTCGCCAGCAGCCATATCTCCTGACCGGCTGAACCTGCCCTTAATCTGTAGAAACAACTCAAAACTGTCTAAAAAACTGAAACCCCTTATACTACATATAAATCAATAAAGCAATATTATTGTGGTCAATATTACAGATGTGCAATGTTTAAATCAATGGAATTGTAAAAGGGTAAAAGGGAAACAACATGCCAAGCAGGATCCAGCAACTCGGCCTAACATGCATGAAAAGAGAAACCATTACTAGGCCCAATTTAGAAAAAGAAAAAGGTATAGTAATTAATAGTAATTATTGGCTAATTGAAATACAGTATATGCCTAAGACAAACATGAGCCTAGATGCCACAGTACATGTAACAAGGTGTTGTATAACAGTATCAGGTAGATAACCATACAAATTGAAAAATGTTATACTGAAATGTTGGATAATCATCAACCTATCTTCTCTGCACGCACCTCCCCCATTGATCAGCCATCTTGCTGAGTCTCGATTTGCCACTTACTACAGGAGTGATGAAAATCATATAATTTACAGTATATACAGTCATATATATATGTATATATATCAGATACATTATTATATGTAGTAATATCAAAAGAATGCAACAGCTAGCTAGAAAACATACTGTTTTTAAAGTGTCTGGCAAAGATAAACATAAATTACATACATTATATAACTTTAAATCAGCTCTGTTCTATGAAAAATAGCAACAAATAAAGTAATATTGACTCACATGCTGAGAGTCGGTACATGTCTATCATGAAGAATAGGTTAGTTTGCTATGGTTCTTCATAATAACAGGGAGCCAATCACAACTGATATCCGGACAAAGGGAATAACCAATTATATTTGAGGTTACAATCAAAACAGCAAGAGCCCACCCCATGACTGCCAAAATTAAAAGGTCTTTGCATAAGTAAAGCTTGAAGAATAATCTTCCTTATGCTCGAAAGCTCGTATTTAAAAGAAGCGTGCTGATTATTGCCATTGATTTGCCGCCATAGTAGAGAAAGAAAGCCCTTTTTTTAAAGCAAGCACCAGCAAAATAAATTCTCAGCAGGCCTTCTTGGCAGAGACAGATTATAGAAATGTACAAATATGTTTTCTACGTACTCACACTGTGAACAGAGTGAGAGAAAAGAACAAAACACAATCATTGTCGGAATTTATTTAACAACTATGTAAATACATACACACCAACACACATTTGTAAATGCATACTGGGCCAATATGCATGTTAATTTATTATACAACTGAATAAACATTAGAACCAACCACTTCTAACACTTGTATTGGAAGTGTAGCACACCTTCAAAGGAAAAGTCTGGAATATCATTAGACACAAAAAGCGCCCGGGATCATGCTGCTCTTTTCTCTCTCCATACATTTCACAGGTGGATCCGTTAGCACTGAAATGAGTAGAGATAAGGGGGTCCCGGGGGATAGCACACAGCATATCACCATTTTGGCAGGCAATGCTACAAAGTAGTAGGAGAAATACAGATTTTTATATTGTCTATTTACATTACCATTGCACTGACAAAAATCTATTTAAAGGAGCGTTTGCCATGCCTCGGGGCCACACAGATGTGATCATCTATTGGTGTAAATATATTAAAGTGAGCAGACAGCCATATCTAGGGCAACATTCATATCCTTCCATTTTATTTATTCCTATCTTTGTTGTGAATCCCTGAATGTTAACAGCATAGGTTGAGTGTGTTTGAGGTCACTGAGCTGAGGAGATACTGCTTTAACAGCTACAGGTGAGGAACTACAATCCAGGGTTTGATCAGCGTGCTTTGAAAGCTGTGGCTCTTTGAGTTTAGAGCTGCTCTTAATACTATTAGAGCTGAACAGCTATTTCACAGTCATTTCAAAGAGCCCCTGCCTGCAACAGCCTTGATAAGTGTATGCTGTACATTAAAATAACGGCGTAAATAAATTATTAAAATAACTTTGCAATTTACTTACATTATGACTCTCAGTGGTTGCATCATAAGGTGCTAACAAACTTTGATTCACAACTATATTTAAATGCTAGTTGATGCATGAATATGTGCATGATATTTTTTGATATCGTTTTACAATAACATTCTATACATTAACAATTAGTAAATTATATTTTTGAACAGCATATATATATATATATATATACACACACTCATTGAGCACTTTATTAGGAACACCAGCACACCTAATAATCCATGCGATTATCTAATTAGCCAATCGTGTGGTATCAGTGCAAAGCATAAAATCACCCAGATATGGGACAGGAGCTTCAGTTAATGTTCACATCAGCCATAAGAATGGGGAACATTTTTTATCTCAGTGATATTGACTGTGGCATGATTGTTGGTGCCAGACGGGCTGGTTTGAGTATTTCTGTAACTGCTGATCTCCTGGGATTTTCACACACAACTGTCTCTAGAGTTTACTGGTGCCAAAAACAAAAAACATAAAGTGAATGGCAGTTCTGCGGATGGAAATGCCTTTTTGATGAGAGAGGTCAACAGAGAATGGCCAGACTTGTTCTAGCTGACATAAAAGGCTACGGTAACTCAGATAAACACCATTGTAGTGAGCAGAATAGCATCTCAGAATGCACAAGATGTCGGAATTTGAGGTGGATGGGCAACAACAGTGGAAGATCACGTCAGACACTTTATTAGGACCATAGTATTCCTTATAAAGTGCTCAAAGTGTGTGTGAATGTGTATATTTAAGATGCTGTGATTTGTATGTTTTCTAATCACCTTTTGTCTTCTCTAGTTGATTTGTAATGATCGTGACAAATTACATTTTAAAAGAATAAATATCCCATGGGCATTGGACATTGTCTATAATGTGGAAGGTGGTCGATGACAGATATAATGCGATATATATATATATAAAATGTAATTTAATAATTGCAAATAAAAGTACATTTATATCAGAATTTGTATATAATTTCTAACAGCCATTTAGCCAAATACATTCAAAATATTTAATGAAATAAAAATCTAGATAAAGATAATAAAGGCATGCTTTGAAAAAATGTCCACTAAATGAACACAAATAAAGAATTGTATTTAATTTATACCATATTAAATATAAATTATATGCACCAATACAGTAATAAAAAAAAAGCCTACAATTTACCAACATGTATTTTTAGAAAACGTTTTTTGTAAATGAATAGAGTGTGCAAAAATACTACTTCACTCACTTATATTTTGGAATCCAGATGAATATTATTTATTAAGCTATTGTCCAGCCAAGCTTATTATTACAATATGACAGTGATAGTAGATACGTCTCCTTTACCTTGAGCTTTTATTTTGACGAATGGCATGATAATGCACAGACATATTTGACAGTTTACAATGTTCCTCCTTACAAATCTGGTGAAACACTGTCACCCCCTACAATTCTATGATACTGTCCTTTTAAGATATGTTTAATAACTTTAAGTGGGTTCAACTGTTTGGAATTGCAAGAATGGGTGAACCTGCAGCACTTTGCCTCACAGTACATGTGAACTGCTCTGAGACGGCTGAATACAACATCACCGTGCATGAACAGAAAACAATGCATCACTGTCAATTCTTGAGCTTAGCTTTGCGACTGGGGCCACACAATTGTGTGTTCTTTGTGTGGTGGTTAACTCTGCTACTGAAGTAGGCAGGGTTACCAACCGATGCTGATAATATTTAAATGACCAAATATTGTCCGAATATTTGGCCTGGCCAATACATCAGTCTCTCACTGCTATATGTGCAAATACATTATACATTATGCACTTAATTTGCAAATAAGGACAGAACTAATATTTCACTCATATTAACTTCTAGGGCTGTCAACTGGTCAGATAAACTAAGTTCAAATTTTTACCTTAAATATTTTCAAAATTCAATAATATTCAAATTTTAAAGTCAGCTGATTTTTTTAAATTGACTTTGTTTCCTTAGTCCACAAGAGGGCGCATTAAATACATAAACCATACAGTACCGTTATATTACTGCAAAGAACATTCCTGGCTGTTTGCGTTCCATTTTCAACTAATGAGCTTAAAATAAGTAAATAAAAAGTTTTAGCCAGTCCATATTTTCAAATGTTAATTCAAAAGAAAAATAGACAGTTCACATGGTGTTACACTTACACTTACTGATGCCACAGAATACTACCCTGACTCAAACTTCATAATGACAACGAAATACCACATTGTTTTTATTCATTAAAGCAATATTCACAGATACCAGTGGTATTCAGTCGAACATGGTGGTGAAGCAGCTCAAACTATCAGCCCAGGCCAGGGGCTGTTCAATCAGACGGAACAAAACAGAATGAAACCGAACGTGAGAATCTCGAGACACACATTTCCAAGTTGAAATTCTTTCCAGACAAAGCGTTTAAAAAGCTTACTGCTTAATCTGAGAAACATTTATTAAGAGAGCAAGACACAAAGGCCAAGTACCTCCACCAACTGTAAGGGGCTGTTCACACCGAACACTTCTGCAACCATCCATTTGTTTTTCTATGTAAACGCATGCACAAACATCTTTGTTTCATTTTGTTTTTATTTATTCAGCATCTCGTGCAGGAGCGCTGTTTTTAGATGATGTGTCTAATTAAAAATAAATGTAAAAAGCATCTTGAGACACCTGCTTTCTGTTAAACTGTATTTGTCTAGCCTTTTTTAGCATAAGAATGCGATTCAAATACACAGTTTGTGCATTTTTTTTCTTAAATTCGACAAATATTCAAAATGTTTCTTTTAGTTTGACAGCCCAACTAACTTCTATCAGAAAAAGAAAAATGAAGAAAATAACTGTTCTGTTCTCTTATAATTACAAAAAGGAAAAGCCATAAATGGAGTATAAAATAAACACATTTATTTCACACATTTTTCCTATTTAAATCAGTGTGATTAGATTTATCAGCACCCCCCAAGCGACACACTGAATGATCATGACCATATTTCCTGTACACCCTTTATTTGAGAAATTCATTTATGTCACAGTGAGAGGGCTATCAGATGTGTTACAAGTGCATGTGCTACTCAAAGATGGAGCAAAAAGAAAAAGAAATGAAAGTAAAGGCACATGTGCTGTAGAGTCAGAGACAGTGGTTGGGAGTGATGTAGTTGCAGTGATGTAGCTACAGGGGAGCTGCGAGCAGAAGGGGTCTCATCCATCAGATCTCATCCATCAGCTCCCAGAAGACTGGACACAACCCTCATGCTCCACCAAAACCATATGAGTGTGTGTGAGAGAGAAATACAGTGCTTGATATGAAGTGAGGGTGCATGTGGTTGTTTGTAGCTTGTGAAGCCTGAGTCAGTTTAAGAGCTTGTTTTCTTTGCCGATTTCATCTATTGTCTCTATGTCACATCTAGTAATCTCTACTATAAGAATATGAGCTTGTTTGTAGTGTTGTCTTTGACTTGAAATATGGACAGTTTTTTTTATTTAAAATATTAAAATTTGTGGACTTTGATTTTTTACATTGAAAACATGCTTTTAAGTATGCATATGCAAGAGTGTGTGGGTTACCACATGTTTAGGAACATCCAAAGAAATGTAACAATAAGGATCTATTTGTTAGAATTAGTAAATGCTGAAAAATGTTGAAATTAATATTAACCAAGATGTGCTTAAAAAATTATTGTATATTGTTAGTTCATGTTAACTAATATAGTTAACGATTGCTTATGAATACAACCTTATTTTTAAGTGTTACCCATTAAATTAATAACGTTTTTTTTTTTCATTGTAATAATGCACAACATTATATTTTAGTCATAGGGTCAAGGTTTGGGTTAGTGAGTAGTATTTACAATTAGCTTTTTATAAAAACAATAGAAGTCTATGTTATGTCTAAGTAAACTAAGAGCTAAATAAACATGTATACTCATTCGTACAAGTACATATCTGTGTGTATGCGGGGACATGCAGTGTTTACCAGACTCAGGCTACATCTGAACACAAGGCTCCCTTATCTCCGGGCCCTGGGCAAAGCACTCTGAGAATTGTGTGGGTGTGTGTGTGTGTGTGTGTGTGTGTGTGTGTGTGTGTGTGTGTGTATGTGTGT
>NC_068278.1:14684202-14874988 GCF_025860055.1 Xyrauchen texanus | reverse complement strand
CTATAATTATATTAAAAGACATGGAGATTAATTTACTGTCTTGAAGCAAATCTCAGTTGAATTCTTACCTAACCCTTAAAAGTAGATTATTTTATTTATTTATTGCAAGGGATATATGCTGCTTTTCATGTGACAAAGTGATTAAGCTGGGAAATGTATTCTTAAGTAATACATTTAAATAATTGATTGCAGAATAACCAGCAGCCAAGTTGTCTTTTTTGTTTCCTATCAAATTATTATACAGCATACGACCGTTATTAACTAGAACATGTTGTTTTCAATACCAAGACGGATGACTATTAGTTTATTTTATGGTGCTGTGTTTAATTTCATCACACAGAGGATTAAATCTGTAGAGGAGTGACTGCAATTGATATTGAGAAATTTTAGGACATTTGAAACCCTGTCTGAAAATATGTATTGTGTATTCAAACAACAGCAATTCAAAATTAACACTTTTGTTACATACTGTACATCACACAGTTGTAGTCATTATTGTAATCCTCATTTTCACCAATGTAGCTAAAACACATTGTACGTGGTCATGTTATAAGTTACAAAAGCTTTTGGAAACAGAAAATAAACTTGATATCTAACTAGAATTAGACCCAGTGTCATTAGTTCTGTGCCTTCAAGACCCATAACAGACTTCTGACGAAAGGGAAATCATTTAGCATATTAACTTTTACTTCAAAGAAAAAGAATGAAAAGAAACAACTACCATGGGCCAGCCCTATTTATTTTACAAGGAGAAGCTTAACTTTAAACACAATTCTTATTTAATAGTTAATTTCCCTGTTGTTCCTGTTGACATACTTGGCTGCTTTGTTATTTTATTATTATTATTGTTATTATTATTTTAATGTAGCTAATATAATTTATAATTTAATATAATTTAGTGAAAAAAATCACTAACTATAATGTTTAAAAATGCTGCAAATTGATGTAGAAAATTAGAATACCTGAAATGATTCTATGTATTTTGAGACAAAAGAGTTTTGTTGAAGGTGATTAAATAAAAAGTTTTTCAATAAACATTGAATTTTGGCAAGGATAGTATTGGGGGTAAAAAGTTCCCCTGTTGCAGGAGCTAAAAGTCACAAAAACTGTTGGCAGGGGAGAAGGTGCAGACTGCCTGATTGACAATTAATTGCTTTTCATAACTGAGGGGTAATACATTTATTCTGAATGATGTGTAGAGCCTGTCCATATTGACTGTTCAAATCATAATCAATGTTCAAATCATTTGTGAAATGTCTGTGGCAACATTTTAGATTAAAGATGTACAATGTTACAAAAGCCAAAAGTGGAAATTAACAGGAAATATTGCACCCTTTGCTGGAGTGGTTATTTTGAATATTTATTTAATGCAGGAAAAAAATACAATACAAAAAAAATGAAATAAAAAAGTTTTTAAAAGTACAGTGACCAATTGTGCAATATCACTAAGTATGCATATACTGTATAAGTATAGATATGTGTATACTTACAAATTACTAGATACAAGTATACAGATAAACTACTATTCAAAAGTTTGGGATCACTATGAACTTTGTATGTTTTTGTAAGTAAATTATACTTTTATTAATCAAAGATGCTTTAAATTTAACAAGAAATGCAGTAAAGACAATTTATTGTTAAAAATGACTAATTTAATTAAAATAAATGCTGTGTTCAAGAATCCTACACTTGCAGCATTGACACCTCAGGCATTCCTAGCAGTCAGTTTATTCTAGATCTTCAAGTGAACACCTTTCACTGACCTTAGTCAAACGTTGAACAACAGCTCAACATCTCAAACTTTGTACAGAATAGAGACATTTGAATGGATTAATCATTTATCAGTTCATTATTTAAATTGCATGTTCTATCTTTTTTCCTATTAGCCAGTGTCAGGCACTTTTTTTCTTTTAAGTCTACCTAAAATTCTTCTCTTCTAAATGTTGCAGAATAAAACTGGTATTTGCATGTACAGGTCTAGGATTTGTGCGGAGTTATCTAGAGAGTCTGATGGACTTGTGTACTAGTTGTGCATCTGGCTTGTCCATTTCTCTGTTAATTCAGATTGTTTTATTCTTTAAAGTAGTGGTGCATGGAATAGCCTTCATCTTCAAAAAGAAAAATAGACTGACTTTCTTGATAAATGTGTTTCTTTTTAGCCAGTTTTCAAACCAATGTCCAGGGTAAGCAAAGTGGCTTGCAGTAAATAAAAAAAAAGTGACATACTACACTGTGATGTTCAGGTTAAGTCATGTGGTTTTATTGTCGTTCTACCATATACAGTTAGTACCAGTCTCTGAGTATTGAGGAGTCTGATAGCTTGGGGAAGAAGCTGTTACACAGTCTGGCCGTGTGGGCCCGAATGCTTCGGTACCTCTTGCCAGACGGCAGGAAGGTGAATAGTTTATGTGAGGGGAGTGTGGATCATCCACAATGTTGGTTGCTTTTTCTGAATGCAGCGTTTAGTGTAAAGGTCTTTGATGGAGGGAAAACAGACCCCGATGATCTTCTCAGCTGTCCTCACTATCCTCTGCAGGGCTTTGCGGTCCAAAATGGTGCAAGTCCCAAACCAGGCAGTGATGCAGCTGCTTAGGATGCTCTCAATAGTCCCTCTATAGAATGTTGTGAGGATGGGGGTGGGAGATGTGCTTTCCTCAGACTTCGAAGAAAGTAGAGACACTGCTGGGCTTTCTTGGTAATAGAGTTGGTGTTGTGGGACCAGATGAGGTTCTCCGCCTGGTGAACACCAAGGAATTTGGTGCTCTTGATGATCTCCACAGAGGAGCACTTTATTATATATATATATATATATACACACATACATATATACAATTTACTGTCTTGAAGCAAATCTCATTTGAATTCTTACCTAACCCTTAAAAGTAGATTATTTTATTTATGTATCGCAAGGGGACTGTATATGCTGCTTTTCATGTGACAAAGTAATGTGATGAAGCTGGAAAATGTATTTTTAAGTAATAAATAAAAATAATTTGATGATTTGATGCAGAATAACCATCAGCCAAGTTATGTCCATATTACATAGTTTCTTACAATAATGGTATTTAAGGGAATCAGAAATCAAGATGATTTAAGATAGATATTTGTGCAGTGTATCAGATACAGGTCAGTGTAGGCTGCCCTTCCCCACACACCTGATCACTGCTGCCTATCCAGAGCAAAACTTCACATGCAAAAACTTCACAGCTCAAAAAATTGAAAAAAGCAAGAAAAGTAGACATGCTCAAAAAGGGAAAGAAAATTAGACGTGCTCAAAAAAGATAAAGTAGATATACTCATAAGAATATTGATAATTTAAATTATTGTGTAAATAAAGCAATTAAAAAGAAATGTTACTAGACATAGCCACTTTTCTAACTTTGTATTTAATGGGAAATGCCATTGATTTATTAGAATGAACAGAACATAAGATTGCAAGTGAAGTGTAAGTTTGGAGACACCTCAATTAACCCCCTCCCCCACTCTGCTTTCACTCAGAAGCACTTGATTTGCCCGCGGAAAAGTCTTGAAGGGGGGGATGGGCGCTCTCGCGCTGACCGTGAGATGCAGTGACGTCACTACACAGTAACGCGATGAGATTAATTATGTTTTGAAAGACATTTGATATGTGGCGTTTTTTCAACTAAACGAAAGGTAGAATGTCAGTTTTCATGAGAACATGAGATTATGCATTTTTAGCATTTAAATGTCCTGTGTTTGCACTATAAAAATACATAGTTGGCAAAATCTGTATCAGAATAAGAAAAAAAGACGTTATCAGAATATTTGTCTAAACATTTAATTTCAGAAAAGCTTCCTACAAGACTAAACATACTATTTATATCGTATATGGCAGAAATCGTTAGTATGAATGTGTGTCATTGCGAGTTTAACACGTGACAAACCTCGTTTTCCCGGGAATTCAGACACGTGACAATGACGTCTAATGGAGCGAAGACAGTTTTTCCCGCGAACGACAACACTGAACACGCTCATTAAGGAAGAAAAGGTAAGATGTCTTGTCATAAAAATATACAATAAGAGATTCTTGACTAATAAATCGATGTTTAGCGTTGTATTCACTTGTGTTCTTCATGTCAATTGTTAGTTGAACCTGTTTAATTATGAAGTTGACGATTAAACAATTAAGCCAATTAAGTTTGTGCTTTCCCACTAGTCACATTTGTGTATTGATGGATATAATTCAGTGTAAATCTTAGAAATGCATTAATAGCAGTACCTAAGGTACCAAATTTGCTATTTGTATTTTAACATATTTTGCTTTGAGGACATTATCTTTCTGTGGTGAAGTAGAAATGAAATAGTTTGGTGTATATCATTATTTATATCTTACCTCTTACTGTAATACTCCACAAACATGGAAGCAAAGTGTGATCACAGTTGTGACCAGTGGGATTAAACCCCAATGTAAATCAACATTCTGTCATTATTTAATTTGGAGTCTCTCTCTCTCTCTCTCTCTCTCTCTCTCTCTCTCTCTCTCTCTCTTTTTGATTGAACAATTCTTTCTAAGATATTTTTTACATTGTAATTATGCTTGTTTATTCCATTAATTTTATATAATCGTTTTTCCCTCATGAAAATTGCCCTATGTGTGGAATTCAGCATGCTGGCTATCCGTAAAAGACGTAGAAGACCTCAGCAGGATGCTGAAGATAACATCATATTTGAAACTGAAAAGCCTGGTCTTCAAGAGCAGTACATCAGCAAATATAAAGGCAAGACAATTCAAATATAAGTACTTTGGATTACTTTTGTATTGCAGCTGAACTGTTGAATTAGTAAAATGTTAGTACATTTCAGATATTTCCATTTTTACTTATTAAATGAGATTGCAGACACCCTGTAACAGTAATCAAAATAATGTTTTTTTCTGCTTTAGGCCGTGGCGTTTTCACCACTGAATCTTTCTGCAGAGGAGACTTTGTTCTTGAATACAGAGGTGAACTTCTGAGTTCAAAGGAGAGTCTTGAACGAACTAAAAACTACACTGAAACTGAGAGCACATTCTTGTTTGATTTTCAGTGGCATGGAAAATATTGGTGGTAAGTACATCAAGAACTGTTGACTTGATGTAGCAGGGAAGCTCAAAGAGATCTTTTTCTTCAAGAGAGTAAAAGGGCCAATTTTACCAATAATGATCATTCTCTCATCATTTACTCATTCTTATTCTATCTGACTCCCAATTTAAGTCATCATTCCCTATAAATCTTTATTAATGAATAACTCCTTTCACATTTGAAATGTAGAGTGCTCTGCACATGTGTCAAGTGCAAACAACCGTAAACCAGCTTCTCTCATGAACTACAGCGGAGGATTTATAGAGAATAATGACATATTTGGGTTGAATTCTCACCCAAAGCTAATTTTATCACTTCAGAAGACATGGACTAAACACTTGAGAGGTACAGGTGCATCTAAAAAAATGTGAATATCATGGAAAAGTTAAAAATTGGAACTTTCATATATTCTAGATTCCTTACACATGAAATTTTTTTTTTTGGTTTTAATGTTGATAATTACAGCTTACAGCTCATGGAAATAAAAAATCCAGTATCTCAAAATATTAGAATAAAGAATTTATAATACAGAAATGTCAACCTTCTGAAAAGTATTTTAATTTATGCACTCAATACTTGGTCAGGGCTCTTTTTGCACAAATTATTGCATCAATGTGGCGTGGCATGGAGGCAATCTGTCTGTGGCACTGCCGAGGTGTTCTGGAAGCACAGGATGCTTTGATAGCGGCCATCAGCTTGTCTGTATTGTTGGGCACAGTAATACCATTGTTAGAAAACCAGTTACTTGTAGTTCTGGCTCTGTGGGCAGGTGCCAAGTCCTGCTGGAAAAGGAAATCAGCATCTCCAAAAACCTTGTCAGCAGATGGAAGCATGAATTGCTCTAAAATATCCTGGTAGACGGCTGAATTGACTCTCGACTTGAGAGAAAACAGTGGACCAACACCAGCAGATGACATGGCACCCCATATCATCACTGACTGTGGAAACTTCACACTGGCCTCTCCACTGAGCAACGGTCCAGTTCTTCTCCTTTAACCCAGGTAAGACGGTTCTGGCGTTGTCTCTGGTCTTGGAATGGAACAGCACTCATTCAGCAATGACCTTCTGTGGCTTACCCTCCTAGTGGAGGATGTCAATGAGTGTCGTCTGGACAACTGTCAAGTCACCAGTCTTCCCCATGATTGTGGTTGTGTGTACTGAACCAGACGGAGATTAAAGGCTCGGGAAACCTTTGCAGGTGTTTTGAGTTAATTAGCTGATTAAAACTCTTCTCAGGTTGATATTTCTGTATTATAAATTCTGTATTCTAATATATTGAGATACTGGATTTTTTATTTCTATGAGCTGTAAGCAGTAATCATCAAGATTGCAACAATAATTTTTTATGTGAAATGAATCTAGAATATAGAAAGTTCCACTTTTTGAATGAATTTTCCACAATATTAAATTTTTTGAGCAGCTGTATGTTTTCCCTTTATAACCTTTTTGAGCTTGAAAGCTTTGGACTCCATTGGCTTACATTGTAAGGACCAAAACACGTCAAAAATGATTACCACAGGAGACAGAAAGTCATATGAGGGCGAGTAAATGATGAGAGAATTATAGTGAACTGTGCCTTTAATATAAAACAGACTGTAGATGTGAAAAACACTTCTGTATATGTCTTGCATACATTTAATGGTAAGTGTGTGTGTTTATATAGTATGGATGCATCCAAGGAAGACAAGTCCCTGGGAAGACTTGTCAACGATGAGCACAAAAATCCAACTTGCAAAATGAGAACTGTTGAAGTGAAGAAAAAGCCTCATCTTTGTCTATTTGCTGTACGAGACATTTTACCAGGTGAAGAAATCACTTACAACTATGGCGACTCGGACTGGCCGTGGAGAGCCAAGGTACCATAAAGAAAATGCTAGAATTCATAAGCAGCAATATATGATGCCTTTTTCCTGTCATTAATTGCTAATGTGTTTTATGGTCTCATATTTCTCCAGTCTTTAAATGAACCGTCAACAGAATCCAGTGATGTAAAATCAGTCAGCAGTTTGGGCCCACAGAAATCGGTAAGTACAGTTAATTCTGCTTCACTCCTTGTAATGACAAAATGGGTAATTTTGAAGCTTAGAGGCCGGATTTTACAATGCATTAAAACAATATAACTAACTCTTAAAGGAGTAGTTTACCCTAAAATAACAATTCTTTCATTATATTCATGCCATCACAGATGAATATGACTTTCTTTCTTCAGCAGAACACAAATAAAGATTTTTAGAAGAATATCTCAGCTCTGTAGGTCCGTACAATGCAAGTCAACAGGTACCAAATTTTGATAGTCCCAATGTAATCGACACAACTGCAGTCCGGCCATTAATGTCTTCCCAAGCTAAATTAATGATGTTTATAAGAAAATAACAGAATTAAAAAGTTATGATAATCTTCACTTCTGGTCACATTCTTCCCTTCCACGACGCTTAATGTAAGTGTTAACAAGTCAAGTGAGAAGTGATACAAAATTTCTTTGACTTGTCCTCACTTTTCCCTCAACTATACCAGAGCAGTGCTTACCAAAAATAAAACAACTTCGTTAAATTAACAAAACATACATCTTACCTTTTGGCTCACCTCAGTGATGCTTAAATGTCTTTAGGTGCCACAGTTTTTAACATTGACAATGTATATTTTACTCTTGGCTTAAGCTAAATACCTCTTTTATATCTACAGCAGCGGTTTCAATCAAGAATGTCAAAGTTGCGACAACATCATGAAGATTGTTATAATCGCTTTAAAAGAGCAGAGACTGAGAGGAATGAGAGTGAAAAGAAACATCTCAAGCTATTGCATGATCAGGTCACTAAACAGCTGTCACAAAAGATTGCTCGGTGAGTAATATATATGAACACAGACGCATCACAAATAATTAACACCTCAATTTCTTTACAGGTGCTTTTTGGTACTTTTGAGCCTTTCATTTAGTCCATATGATATTACTTCTGATTATGTTTTCCAGCTGTCCCCGTCACCCACTGAAGTATGCACATCTGATACACCATCACATTCACCACTTAATGTGCCGCAATCCTCATCACCTTTGCCCTGTGCTGCATCCACCGCAGGGAATGGCTTATCACAGGAACCTGAGCCTGTCTCATTAAGGGAGGTGGGTATACACATTTAGTAGACAATCTGTGGATGTCGCCATACCAGTTTAGCTTCTGGTACATGCACATTAATTTGTGTTTGTTTTATGCTTGGGTAATGCAGTTACTGCCTCCTAAAAATGAAATAGAACTCAATTTAAACAACTTTTAACATTTATGTACCCCCCCACCACCTGCAACCACACATACATTCCAGTGGTCAAACATAAAATAACAACAGACACGCATATAAACAAACAGTCCAAATAAAATACTTGATGACTTAAAAACATATACAATTAACCAACATACCCCACCTGCCCACATCCCTCAAATTTTTTTTTAAATGGTCAAAATTAACTCTGAATTAACTGAATCACATAAATTTGCTGGGAATAAAATACCCAAATACTAAATGCCCTGTTTGGGCCACTGAAAGATGTCAGATGAAAAGCTGTTTACGGGCAGTATGCTGTCAGAGCCAAAGTTTCAGATTTAGACCAGTTAAATAGAATTTAGACCCCAGAGCCTTGCCTGTAGGTAAGGGCTTAATTACCTCGCCAAGCTCCTCCAAGTTTATCTCCAGAATCAATAAAAAATGTTTGCTCAGTCAACAGTTTAGGGAGATCTAATGGTTCCACAAAATTTCTAATATCTTCATCAGTAGACGAAAACATGGAACTATAAAGATCAAGATAGATTTCTTTAAAAGTATTATTAATATCAATGGTAAATATTTCACCAGCAGCAGATTTAATTGAGGGAATGGTAGAAAAAGACTCTTTCCTTTATATATCTAGCCAAAAGCTTCCCTGCTTTGTCCCCCGACTCAAAGTATGACAAAATAGTATTATATCTGTATTTCAATCGGGTCAATTCTCTGAGGCCATCAGACGACATTTGGCGCTTCAGCTCTGCCTCGGCACTTTTAATATTCCCCTCCAACTCCACGAGTTCTCATGCTTTGGATTTTTTGATGAATGAGGCATACTGTATGATCCGACCCCTAAGAAATGCCTTAAGTGTCTACAAGCCACGCCCACAGAAGATAATGAGGACCAGTTGGACTCCATATAAACAATGATTTCGGACTTTAAAATTAGTTGGAACTCAGAATTTTGCAATAGGGAAACATTAAAACACCAACTATATTCTTTTTTTTTTTTCTCTGTATGTGGCAACACCTTTAAACTCACCAGAGTGTGATCAGAGACTAAGATGTATAGTCCCTACCATATGGATTCAAATGTATAGACCCTACCATATGGGTTCAAAAGTCTCCAAATATCTGTAAGACCAAGATTTGTACACATCCTCTGAAGCGTAGATGTTGCTCTAGGGGACTTACACACTTTTCCTTTACTATGATCAAGGACTGAATCCATCAATAGATTAAAGTCTCCTCCCAACATTATATTGTTATAATGCACATTGTTATGTGCAGAAATATTAGCCAAAATCAACCTTTGCCCCTGAATTTCAAAAAAAAAAATAATGACTCTAATTTAACTTTAATCCGTTGGAGACATTTGAATTGTAGATGTTTACTTATCAATGTAATGACTCCCCTGCTCTTACTCGAGCCAGCACTAAAGAAAACATGTCCATCCCATATCTTCCCAAAATGTTCAGCTTCCTGCAGAAAACTTGTGTTTCTTTAAGAAACACTATATCCTATTTCTTACGTTTTTAAGAAAATAAATAACCTTCCTTCTTTTTATGGGGTGTCCCAACCATTCACATTCCATGTGAAGAGTGACAATCCACTCATATTAGTATTTGACATTAACATAGTAGAGAAATTAGATAAAAATGTAATTATAAAGACCACATTCCACATTGGTGCAACAATCAACCCCGAACTTTCCCCAGCAAAAAAAAAGAAAAACATGTGCATTAACCCTGCGCACAACATCACCAATTGGTGTCCATCCCTCTAAACTCAAACAGTCCATGTACGCCTACGATAGTCCCTGCGACAAACTTGCCATCAGATTGCTCAAGTCCGGTGCTTCCACACAATTTTTTTAAACAGAATTACACATCAGAAGATCATCTATAAAACAAACTCCAGCCCATAAGCGGAATAAACACACAAAAAAAGTGTAGATTCATCCACTTAATTGTCTTGAAGGTCTGGGCCTGCACAAAACAAGCTCCAGCCGCTAGCGGAACCTGCACAAAGCATCTATTCAGTTCTTTGTGCAGTCAAACTCACTCCAATGTCCTGTAAGAAATATTCCACAAAACAAACTCCAGCCAACTTGAGGCATAAGCACCTAAAACAAGCAGATTCATCCACATGGCTTACTCCAATGTCTTTATGTAGGACAATGCTTGCTGTGACATGTAAATAGTATGCAGACATCCTTAGTATCTGTTCTCAATTTGGCCAGGAATATCAGTGCAAAAGTGATCATCCGTTGATGTCATCCGCTGATTCTATTTAGAGAACATGTCGACAATCAACAGAGCAATGAAAATTGACACAGCCTGTCTCTAAAATCCGAAATGATTTTAATTGTTTAATTTTCGATTAGCACGTTTTTAAAATCATGGTAAATGGGATACTGTTTAAAATATTTGGAAACTACCCAGCTCTATTCATCGATATACAATTAAATCATCCTATAAACCAGCCCTAGTGAGAACATGAGAAAACGGCACATTTTTATATAAAAATACATTCCTCTTGCTGAATGATCAAATTCAATGCTGTCCCGCATTTTGTGTGTTCATCTTTCTGCATGTTTGTCTGTCAGTGCAACCAGGTGAAGCATTAGATATTTACATACAATGATATTAACAATATAAAAAAATCTCCACCAGTTGACACTTTATTTCTATATAAATATATACAGTATATCGTGGAGATGAAACGGCCACCCAGTCTTAATATCTCTATTAAGATAAGTCACTATTATTACATAAATGTCCAACCATAATTATTTGATAAAAATTTTTGTGCACTCAAATTCCAATCACATATTACTCTCCAAAGAAGGGCATTTTAGATTATTAGAGAAATTATGTGAGAGGTACGTGACATGCTATGCAGCATTTTTAATGCTTGTATGATAACCTGAAAGAGTGTCTTGCTTGTCATTACACTTAAGTAACCACAGTACAATGCTAATTAGATTTACAGAAACCACATAATGCCCATAGACTACTAACACCTTATCTTATTTAAAAGTTCACTCCCCTTATTTGAGCACTGAAACTTACTGAAATTGTACATCCTTATTTTCATCATGTGTTGTTCTCTTTTTCAGTACTCATGGAAAGCCCTCAGTGATTCAGATGTTACAGACTACAGCGATGTTGACTATGTACCCAAGAGCAGCTCAGACGAATCAGATGATAGTGCTTCTGGATATAGCATGGTTGAAAGTAGCTTAGATGAAGCTAATGAAAAGACTTCTGGAAAAGGTATGGTCAAAAGTTCTCTGAAAAATCCAACTTCACCTTTTTCACAAAGCTATAAAGATACAAGCAGTTCATCAGACACAGGCGTGACAACACCATCACCAAATGCTAAAGTGCAATGCAAAACCAAAGAGACAGACCCCTCTTCTGAAGATAGGTCTTTTATTCAATCAATGCCATCACCTGTGCAGGATCGCAAGTCATATAAGAAGAAGCAGTATTGTCTTTATTGCTCTAAGCCTTTTTCAAAAATGGCAAGACACCTTGAATCTGTCCATCGCAATGAAGTGGACGTTGCAAAGGCAGTTGCGTTTCCAAAACATTCTAAAGAGAGGCGAATCCAGTTAAACCTCCTTAGAAAAAGGGCAACTTTGCCCACAACACAGATGTGGCAAGAAATGGACATGGAGAGATGGTTGCCTGCTACCGTCCAAAAGAGAGCAAAAAAGCCAAGGATTTCATTCACTGTGTTTACTGCCAAGGGCTTTACAACAAGCGTAGCCTTTGGAAACATTTAAAGAACTGTCCTCTGAAACCTAAAGATGATGAATCCAAGGGCAGGAAAAGAGTCCGATCACTCTGCGCTCTGAAAACTCCAGTTGGTTTAGAAGTGAGCAAAGGTTTAAAGAATATACTTTCCATTATGAACTATGATGAAGTTTCCCGTGTTGTTCACTCTGACTGCTGCATCATGCAACTGGGGGAGCACATGTTTAATAGGATGGGATCTGATGTTAATAAACATGACTACATCAGACAGAAGATGAGAGAAGTTGGCAGACTTCTTCTTGAAGCAAGGAAGATTACTCGGCTAAGATCTATGGTGGACTTCATCATTCCAGCAAATTTCAAACAAGTCATTTCAGCTGTTAAAGTTGTATCTGGCTATGATGAAGAGAAAAACTGCTACCGCATTCCCTCTCTAGCTCTCAAACTTGGTCATTCTTTAAACAAGATCTGTAGTATTGTTGAGAGCAATGCCATGATGTACGGAGACCATCAACGTGCTGAGTGTGCTCGAGACTTCAGAAAAATACACCAGGCAAGATGGAACGAATACATTTCTGCTGGTGCTTTAACTACTTTAAAAGAAGCCAAGTGGAACACGCCTCAGATCATTCCTTTCACTCAAGATGTCAAAGTTCTGCATGCACATCTGGAAAAGAAACACAAACAGTTCCTAAGCAAGCTCAGAAACTGCCCATCGGCAAAAAGCTATTCAGCTCTTGCTAAGGTCACATTGACGCAAGTCATCCTGTTCAACAGAAGAAGAGAAGGTGAGGTATCACGAATGCTTTTGGCAGCTTTTAAAAGCAGGGATTCTTCTGAGCTACATGAAGACCTAGCGATCTGTCTTTCGGAGTTCGAGAGAAAGTTGTGTCTGCACTTCACCCGAGTTGAGATCCGTGGTAAACGAGGGAGAAAGGTTCCTGTGCTTCTCAAGCCTTCAATGGTTTCTGCCATGGAGCTGCTTGTTGAAACACGTGAGGTTTGTGAAGTCCCAGCTGAGAATCCTTTTCTGTTTGCCAGATCAGGAGCAATGTCTGCATACCGAGGAGGAGAGTGCATTTACAGAGCTGCTCAGGAATGTGGCATAAAGAATCCAGAAGCACTGTCATCAACTAAGCTGAGGAAACACATAGCAACCATGTCAAAAATCTTGAACCTTGATGAGAACGAAGCAGATCAATTGGCTGATTTCCTCGGTCATGATATCAGAATCCACAGACAATATTACCGCTTACCGGAGGGGACGCTGCAGCTGGCAAAGATGAGCAAGGTCTTGTTAGCAATGGAAAAGGGAACACTCTCAGACTTCAAAGGAAAGACGCTTGATGAGATTGAAATTGACCCAAATGGTATGAGCATGCTTGCATGTCTATGCTAATATTTTTGTCTATGCAAGTTTTTTGACAGAAAATGTAAGAAAAAAAATTACATTTGAAAGTATGATGCTATGATGATATTATATTTTCATTCATCAATGCTTTCTTTTAGAACAATTTGAACCCCTCGTTAATGATATGTCAAGTGATGAGGAGGATTGCAGCGACCCATCTCAGTCAGCATCCCCAGAAGAGACGGCTCAACTGTCTGGATCACAAAAGGATCAAAGTAAGCAAAGTTTTAACCAATCATTTAATCACCAAGAATTACTTTTATATTAACTAAAGACAACAATCAGGGAGGCCAGTTCGGAAGTAAAAAGGTTGTTTTATATCTTGGGGTATGCCTCTGGGCTTTCTTTAGAGAAAATAGACTGCAAGTTTAAAGAAAGTAAATGATTTAAATGTACATTCAGTAAGGTTTCAGCTGTTTTGCTGGCTTTTGTTCGGCTTCTATATTTTCACACATCTTTTTTTTATGTAATTACAATTGTATTCATTAATCACAGAACATATGCATAGTATAAAACAATGCTGTTTATAAGAATATGACACAATCTTGTGTTTTTTATTACAACTAGTGCTGTCGGTCAATTAAAAGTTTTAATCGTGATGAATCACATAATTTTACATCATTAATCATGAATAATCACTGATTTTGAAAGTGCTAAAATTTTACCTTTTAAATTGAAATTAATTTTAAAATGTATAATGGGAAAGATCAGGGCTGTGTTTCCCAAAAAGAGCATTGGTGCCTACAGTATTTACGATCTATCCCAGAGATCACAAAGTTGTCTTTTGTTCCAAATTGCATGCAGGTCACTTACAATATACATTCAGGTCCATAAATATTGGGACATCGACACAATTCAAATCTTTTTGGCTCTATACACCACCACAATGGATTTGAAATGAAACGAACAAGATGTGCTTTAACTGCAGACTTTCAGCTTTAATTTGAGGGTATTTACATCCAAATCAGGTGAACGGTGTAGGAATTACTACAGTTTGTATATGTGCCTCCCACTTTTAAGGGACCAAAAGTAATGGGACAATTGGCTACTCAGCTGTTCCATGGCCAGGTGTGTGTTATTCCCTCATTATCCCATTTACAAGGAGCAGATAAAAGGTCCAGAGTTCATTTCAAGTGTGCTATTTGCATTTGGAATCTGTTGCTGTCAACTCTCACTATAAGAGCCAAAGAGCTGTCACTATCAGTGAAGCAAGCCATCATTAGGCTGAAAAATCAAAACAAACCCATCAGAGAGATAGCAAAAACATTAGGTGTGGCCAAATCAACTGTTTGGAACATTCTTAAATAGAAAGAACACACAGGTGAGCTCAGCAACACCAAAAGACCCGGAAGACCACGGAAAACAACTGTGGTGGATGACCGAAGAATTCTTTCCCAGGTGAAGAAAACACCCTTCACAACAGTTGGCCAGATCAAGAACACTCTCCAGGAGGTAGGTGTATGTGTGTCAAAGTCAACAATCAAGAGAAGACTTCACCAGAGTGAATACAGTGGGTTCACCACAAGATGTAAACCATTGGTGAGCCTCAAAAACAGGAAGACCAGATTAGAGTTTGCAAACAACATCTAAAAAAGCCTTCACAGTTCTGGAACAACATCCTATGGACAGATGAGACAAAGATCAACTTGTACCAGAGTGATGGGAAGAGAAGAGTATGGAGAAGGAAAGGAACTGCTCATGATCCAAAGCATACCACCTCATCAGTGAAGCATGGTGGTGGTAGTGTCATGGCGTCGGCATGTATGGCTGCCAATGGAACTGGTTCTCTTGTATTTATTGACGATGTGACTGCTGACAAAAGCAGCAGGATGAATTCTGAAGTGTTTCGGGCAATATTATCTGCTCATATTCAGCCAAATGCTTCAGAACTCATTGGACGGCGCTTCACAGTACAGATGGACAATGACCAGAAGCGTACTGCGAAAGCAACCAAAGAGTTTTTCAAGGGAAAGAAGTGGAGTGTTATGCAATGGCCAAGTCAGTCACCTGACCTGAATCCGATTGAGCATGCATTTCACTTGCTGAAGACAAAACTGAAGGGAAAATGCCCCAAGAACAAGCAGGAACTGAAGACAGTTGCAGTAGAGGCCTGGCAGAGCATCACCAGGGATGAAACCCAGCGTCTGGTGATGTCTATGCGTTCCAGACTTCAGGCTTTAATTGACTGCAAAGGATTTGCAACCAAGTATTAAAAAGTGAAAGTTTGATTTATGATTGTTAATCTGTCCCATTACTTTTGGTCCCTCAAAAAGTGGGAGGCACATATGCACACTGTTGTAATTCCTACACCGCTCACCTGATAAATACCCTCAGATTAAAGCTGAAAGTCTGCAGTTAAAGCACATCTTGTTCGTTTCATTTCAAATCCATTGTGGTGGTGTATAGAGCCAAACAGATTCGAATTGTGTCCATGTCCCAATATTTATGGACCTGACTGTATTTATTTATGCCATTTACGATTGATATCAAAATGCAATTATTTGTATTTGCTTTGTAAAATAAATGAATATAGTTAATTTCAGCATATTGTGGGATATTCTGAATGAGTCTATTTTTATTTTTTGATCCAATTGTTGTGACTTCATTCAATGTGGGAATTGTGTAAGAAAAAGTCATCATGAAAGTTAAAGTATTAAAATAATGTAATTTTTGCAAGCCCTTGATATATCAATAAATTAAATGTATTGTGCAGTCCTAAAATGGGCATTAAATCTCTTTAACACTCATCCTCCACAATATTAATCAGTTGGAAGTATATAGCTTTCTTTTTTGGTTTTGCACAGCAACCATACAGCCACGTTCATGAATATGTGCACTATTATGCAAATGAAAGGGTAAATAGCGGTTAACATATGCTCGTGAATTGCCACAAGGAACTTGCATCATTATAACCAATATAAACTGCAATGACTCAAACTTAGTGTTTCAAAAAAGCATACACCACTTGTAAAAGAGTATTATTAAAAAACCTTGTGTGTATTAACCCACATTCACACCTGTGGAAAGGCAGGAAAAAACTGAAAGTAACATTGGATTGGTGGCGTCATCTAGCGCCACACAACATAGACGTCATTATAAAAGTCCTCCCAGTATACACACTGGGACATCAGAACACAACGGTAAATGCATTACTCACGATTAAGAACAATTTACTAATTAATCCCATACGGTAACGTGATAATTTTGTTTGTCATTTTTAATTACAACATTACCAGGAGAGAAACAGCACCTTTAGCAGAAGATTAATATTATTGTGTTAATACTATTATGTGATCATAGGCAGCCTCACCTTATTCTCAGCTGTTTATCGAAAACTGCACTCCTGTCAGATCGTCAAAGAATAGCACAAATATTACTAACTGCCATTGGCCATTTGGGCCCCATCCTCACTCGACACAAACTCTTTCAAACACACATCATGTAGGTGACTGATTTTGGTTTCAAAGCTGGGAATTTTCCTGAAATGTAAGCAGTTGGCATCCCTGAGCAATAAGCATCTGAGGGCTTTTCACATTTTCTAATAATCTACAGATTACAATATGTCATGATTGGTTCTGATTTAAAACTTTATTTCCTTATTTTTTTCAGGTTCTTTAAAGGCTCCAAAAAGAAAATGGGAGGACATTGAGGTAAAAGCAATAGAAAGGCACATGATGAGGTTCATCAAGACATGCAAAGTTCCTGGTAAGCAAGACTGTGAAAGATGCATTGAAGCAGAGCCAGAGGCTTTGAAGGAGCGAACATGGACTGGCCTGAAAAACTATGTGCGAAACAGGATCACAACTCTCAAAAAAAAGGGTGCTTTGTAGCCGTGTAGAAGTAAAATGACTTTTCAATATTCAGCACTTTTTTGAATTTTGTTTCATAAGCTGTTCACCACTATGTGTTTAACACTTTTTCATTTTCTCTTGAAAAAACAGTTGTTAAAAGTAGAAGTGAAAGGGATGAAGAGGGAGGAGTGAAAGTGAAGTAGACGGAAAAGAGGGAGGAGTGAAAGTGAAGTAGATGAAAAGAGGGAGGAGTGAAAGTGAAGTAGACAAAAAGAGGGAGGAGTGAAAGTGAAGTAGACAAAAAGAGGGAGGAGTGAAAGTGAAGTAGACGAAAAGAGGGAGGAGTGAAAGTGAAGTAGACGAAAAGAGGGAGGAGTGAAAGTGAAGTAGAGGAAAAGAGGGAGGAGTGAAAGTGAAGTAGAGGAAAAGAGGGAGGAGTGAAAGTGAAGTAGAGGAAAAGAGGGAGGAGTGAAAGTGAAGTAGAGGAAAAGAGGGAGGAGTGAAAGTGAAGTAGAGGAAAAGAGGGAGGAGTGAAAGTGAAGTAGACGAAAAGAGGGAGGAGTGAAAGTGAAGTAGACGAAAAGAGGGAGGAGTGAAAGTGAAGTAGAGGAAAGAGGGAGGAGTGAAAGTGAAGTAGAGGAAAAGAGGGAGGAGTGAAAGTGAAGTAGAGGAAAAGAGGGAGGAGTGAAAGTGAAGTAGAGGAAAAGATGGAGGAGTGAAAGTGAAGTAGAGGAAAAGAGGGAGGAGTGAAAGTGAAGTAGACGAAAAGAGGGAGGAGTGAAAGTGAAGTAGAGGAAAAGAGGGAGGAGTGAAAGTGAAGTAGAGGAAAAGAGGGAGGAGTGAAAGTGAAGTAGAGGAAAAGAGGGAGGAGTGAAAGTGAAGTAGAGGAAAAGAGGGAGGTGAAAGTGAAGTAGAGGAAAAGAGGGAGGAGTGAAAGTGAAGTAGAGGAAAGAGGGAGGAGTGAAAGTGAAGTAGACGAAAAGAGGGAGGAGTGAAAGTGAAGTAGACGAAAAGAGGGAGGAGTGAAAGTGAAGTAGAGGAAAGAGGGAGGAGTGAAAGTGAAGTAGAGGAAAAGAGGGAGGAGTGAAAGTGAAGTAGAGGAAAAGAGGGAGGAGTGAAAGTGAAGTAGAGGAAAAGAGGGAGGAGTGAAAGTGAAGTAGAGGAAAAGAGGGAGGAGTGAAAGTGAAGTAGACGAAAAGAGGGAGGAGTGAAAGTGAAGTAGACAAAAAGATGGAGGAGTGAAAGTGAAGTAGAGGAAAAGAGGGAGGAATGAAGATATAGTTAATTGTTTAGGCCAAGGTTCTCGATCTCGTTATATATTATATTTTATCTTCTACAATGTGTTCACTGCTCTTTCAACATCTTGGCATTTCTTAGGATTAAGAGAATGATTGTGCATGCAGTGCATTTGCATGTAATATTCTTTGCAACATCCTGTCAATGTTATATATTGCAAAGTCAATTTAAAAAAGTTTGCTTGTACAATACAGTGTGGTGTGTTTTTCTATCCTCAATTGTTTGTATATCAGTATCAGAGTCCCCAAAGAGTCATTCAAGACGAGTTTGTTAACGTCGGAGTCCTCAAAGTGTCTATTAATTGGAGTGTGTGTAACGTCTGAGTCCTAGAAGAGTCTATTAAGTGGAGTGTGTGTAACGTCTGAGTCCTCGAAGTGTCTATTAATTGGAGTGTGTGTAACGTCTGAGTCCTCGAAGTGTCTATTAAGTGGAGTGTGTGTAACGTCTGAGTCCTCGAAGTGTCTATTAATTGGAGTGTGTGTAACGTCTGAGTCCTCGAAGTGTCTATTAAGTGGAGTGTGTGTAACGTCTGAGTCCTCGAAGTGTCTATTAATTGGAGTGTGTGTAACGTCTGAGTCCTCGAAGTGTCTATTAATTGGAGTGTGTGTAACGTCTGAGTCCTCGAAGTGTCTATTAATTGGAGTGTGTGTAACGTCTGAGTCCTCGAAGTGTCTATTAAGTGGAGTGTGTGTAACGTCTGAGTCCTCGAAGTGTCTATTAATTGGAGTGTGTGTAACGTCTGAGTCCTCGAAGTGTCTATTAATTGGAGTGTGTGTAACGTCTGAGTCCTCGAAGTGTCTATTAAGTGGAGTGTGTGTAACGTCTGAGTCCTCGAAGTGTCTATTAAGTGGAGTGTGTGTAACGTCTGAGTCCTCGAAGTGTCTATTAATTGGAGTGTGTGTAACGTCTGAGTCCTCGAAGTGACATTAAGTGGAGTGTGTGTAACGTCTGAGTCCTCGAAGTGTCTATTAAGTGGAGTGTGTGTAACGTCTGAGTCCTCGAAGTGTCTATTAAGTGGAGTGTGTGTAACGTCTGAGTCCTCGAAATGTCTATTAAGTGGAGTGTGTGTAACGTCTGAGTCCTCGAAGTGTCTATTAAGTGGAGTGTGTGTAACGTCTGAGTCCTCGAAGTGTCTATTAAGTGGAGTGTGTGTAACGTCTGAGTCCTCGAAATGTCTATTAAGTGGAGTGTGTGTGTAACGCTGGAGTCCGCTATAGTGTCGGTTTTGAGGGCTTTTACACTGGCAGTTTAGGATGGCATGAAAAGTTGTTAATGTGTCATGCGGACAGGTTTGGGGAGAAACGGAATACATGTAATGGGATTACGTATTTAAAATACAAAATATTAGTAATATTAGTTTTCCACTTTGTAGATCAAAGAGATTAATTTGCATTTTATTGTCATTTGTTTCTTTTAATATTCAGTGCTTTCAGATGGAAGGAATATTTATCCATATAAATGTGATCTTGTTTTAGAAACAACACTGCATAAGATATTTCAGTTTTTCAGAGAATGTATTTTTAACATGTGTATTTTGAGTTTTTATAGTCAAAACAAGTGAAAAAAAAATCTACCAGTGCTGAAGTAATCCAAAGTATTTTGAATAAATTACTGACCTTGAGTAATCTAATGGTACATGTTACAAATTACATTTTCCAGCCTGTATTCTGTAATCTGTAGTGGAATACATTTCAAAGTAATCCTCCCAACCATGACATCAGCACTACCTGCAGGAGGTGGTTGGAGTTCGGTGTCAATAGATCTGTGGCATGAGTCACATGAGTGACACAGCAACCTGTACTTGGGGATGCACTTAGAAGTAAAATAACTAGCACATAAGTTTTTGCTGATTCAAGCACGATGACATCATCAGTTGGTTGCAATATTGGTTCTCACTGCTGAATTTGGTTCAAACCATTTTTTTTTCTTAAGGTTATACAGCAATTCAAGTTAATAGTGAGAAGAATTGTGGCTTGCCTGTCTAATTGTGGCATCTCAAAAGTCCAAATAAAAATTCAGTTGTCTAATCCTCAACCATGAAGAAACTGATATTTTACTTTCTAACAATGATATCTCTGTGCTGGCTTGTACATTTCTTGTCAATATGAGAACTTTGCATTGAAGCATGTTTCTGCCTACTTGGAATAAATTTTTTGTAGCATTTTCACCCTCTAATATTATTTAATTATCAAGTCCTAAAAGTTTGACTTGATCAGAGTTTGTGTATCACCACAAAGTCCTAAAAGTTTGACTTGATCAGAGTTTGTGTATGTCCCTAAAAGTGACATAAAAAATACTGTCCCTAAAGTGAAGGTAATTTGTCAGGTCTTTAAGGAAAGGTTTTATTGAAAATATCAAGTGATATTTGTAATGAGAGCATCTCCTGAAGTGCAGTCATGTTTTTCTTTTGTCTCTAGACCCTCTAGAAAGGGGTGTCCCCAAAGTTAGGGTATTCTGTCATACGACCTCATTTTGTGGTTAAGTAGGTATGTGTGTGTGTGTGTGTGTGTGTGTGTGTGTGTGTGTGTGTGTGTGTGTGTGTGTGTGTGTGTGTGTGAGATTTGAGAGGACAGAAAGGCATAAGTCTGAATAGAGATGTTCAGACTATAGGACAGTATGTCAGTGTCAGGGTAATTACAGTAATGTACTCCATTACTTCCCTTTTAGTCACATTCACTGTCTGCAGTTTAAACTGATCCTCACTACACTAACAAGCTATGCAAGTGGTATCGTCACTGTAATCCCATCCAATACTATCACAAATAAAATCAGAATGCTTCATTACTGAACTCCAACGAGTGAATTCACATCACCTCTCTCTTTAAAGGGGCCACACTAATAAGGAATCTTCTTTTTTATATTCAGCATTTACTAAGCTCTTTTTTATATTTAAATTAATTTGGCAAAATAAGTTAAAAGGGCTGTTGGCCCAAAATGAAAATAAAGTCAAAAATCAAAACCTGCATAACTTTAATTTGTCTGTGGAACACAAAAGGAGATTGTTTTTTTTTCATCACAAATTTTCATTTTCAGGGGACCTATACTTTTAAAGAGAATGACGTATACTTTGCTCTTATCGACCTTAATCAGTGTAGACAACATTTAATTTGACGAAAAATAAAACAAAAATGTAACAAATTGTTCTTTTAGGGGTTGAACTGTTGTGTACACTGTCAAAGGTGGTAAACTTGCAATAGTTACCTTAAAGGAATAGTTCACCAAAAAATCCTCATTTACTCACCCTTATGCCATTTCCAACTCGACTTTCTCAAACTCTTTGACTATCTTTCTATTGTGGAACACAAACAAAGATGTGAATATATCCATTGGGGATCTGCCCGATGCCGAATACCTTATTCGGAAAGGCACGAACAATGACTTAAAAACTAGTAATGGATTCATTATAATAATAATATAAATAATATTCGTATGACTGTTTATCCAAGAGCCACAAGGATAAAATGACATTTTAAATAAACATATCCAAAGTTACAAAGAATGTATGAATCGGTGCAGCCAATATTTCTAATGTGTAAACCTTATGAATGAAAATACGCATGGTGTGATTTCAGATCAAACGTGGATTACAACATCTAACTAAGACACAACATCATGTACACTTTCCACTTCTTGATGTCTTTATTATTGTATCATGCATTTTACACGTGATTCACATGTATTTATTTATAGCCTAAACCTGAGCGTGATGTTAAATGATGATTTCACGTCGGAGCCCTTCTATCCGTCTTTTAAGTTGACTACATTTATGTCCACATCAGCAATTAAGAAAATTATCTGGTTAAGGCTTTATTCTGGAAAAAAAGTTAAAATGCTCCATAAAGGTTTAAATGCTCCATATTCATCTATTAAGAATATTCCTCCTTATATAAAACGAAGAAACGTCTTCTTTAAAATGTGCTACCTTTGGTAAGGCACTATATACATTTTAAATTATTATTATTCAATTAAATAATGGTGTCTTATCGTAAAAATTCCTGATATATTTACAGGACTTTCACCTGTTTGTAGGCTATATTGATTTTATTTTCATTTGTTTTAATGTTTGCATTTTTATTTATAATTCAATGCAAAATGTGTGCTTGACATTTCACTATTTTGCTTGACACCTCCTGCCTCCAAAATAATGTTGTTATACATGAACAGACGAATGCAAATTTTGATTCATGCAGATATTAATATCTGAAATACCAGGAGAAACCACAGTTAACAACATATTCCACAGTTAATATAGCCTAAATTCAGCTTCATCTGGTAAGAAAAAAAAATTAAAATCATATTTTGTTAAATAATTATATAATAATAATGTTTATTATTAGGCTATTATTATGAAATGGCATATGCAAGGCATATTTTATTAATATAAACTATAAATGTAAGAGTAACATTTAAAAATTGTCATTTCATTTAGTTTTGACACACTTCCAGTTTAAGCCCCGCCCACACCTGGTTCTATCCGAATACAGATAATTTAGTCATATGAACAGATACAGATACAGATAACGGGTTTGCTGCACACTCTTATTGTCCATACAATCAGAGCTTGACCATAACTTTTTGGCTCACCGGCCACTGTGTCTAGTGGTCACTAGCCCTCAGCATATTTCACTAACCAAAACTCCCAAATAAAACTAACTGGAAACCATAAAGGCATGCATTTGTTTTGCTCATTTTATTTGAGCAATAAAGATATGAGTTCAGCAGATTACAAGCCTAATGATTTAAGTCATCTCTTAGAATATCTGAAGACAAATATGTTCAGTTAGAACAGGTGGAAAACTTTGTCAATAATGTGTCCATATCTCATGGAAGTCCAGATGTTAATCACTTTCACCATTCTAAATTATACTTGCTTACTGTATATGTAAGTTTACCATTGTTCCTCCAATTTTCTTTTAATTGTGGCTTTGTTATTATAAGTTCGTAAGCACAGGTCAGACCATGAATGGCTCCACATTACTGTGGTTAGGCTAAAGTAGTCTTTGTATAGTAGACTGTATTTGTGTCACAGTTAGTAAGGAATGGACCCAAATGCAGAGAGGCAACAATAACAGGGAAATACAATGGAAACCTCTCGCTATGGAGAAAAACACGAAAAACAGGACCAAAAATTCAGCAAACAACACAAACAAGGAAACTGCTAAAAAAAATGGAGAAGACAGGAACTGACTGACAGGGTAACACACAATGTGACAGAGACATAAAGGAAGAGGGCAGAAAGGCACATGAGGAGCAGGTGAAACTAATTAACATAACAAGGACTAAATGAGGGAGAGTGATGAGGGAAACAAGGAGGTGGAAGTCAGGGAAGCACATGGCAGATCAAACACAAAGCCATGTGCTAACATACAAGACCAACCAGACACAAGAGCATATGGCAATAAAGCACCAAACACAGCCATTTGTACTCACACAAGATGCAAGACTGACAGAAGAGTATATGGCAAGAGAACTGAACCGAACCTGAAACCATGCACTCACAAAGACGAGACATGGAGCACTAGTTTCTGGATCCCAACTCAGAAAATAGATCGAACTAGGCTGAAGAATCAAGATCCAGACACCATGCTCCAAACACGAAAAAGCAAACACAGAACATGGGTTTCAGGATCCTGTCACAACAATAAACGTGACTGACAAAGTGACAAGATCTTGACAAAAACGTACAATTGAAATGGGTCACATACGTTTTGTGGTCTCCATCGGCCGTCACGATATCGAGTAAAGCACGACTGAATCATGCAACTTTCACTCTTCGCTGTCCCAGAGCTCTGGCTCTATCTCTAGAGCACGCTGGTTTGCACTGCGGCAGTTTATGCGAAAGCACGCTTTATTCGCTGTGAACATATGTACGGGTAAGTGATGAGAGGCATATTTAGTGCTTATAAGGTGCTGAACGTGGGATGAATACAATTAAGTTTGATTCAGTTGCAGCCACTCGCCATAGTGGTCAGTAAAGGTGACAGAGTTACCAGCCAGTGCCGATTTCTACCTGCATTTGGTGGGTGTTAATGTCAAGCTCTGCATACAATGCATGTCAATGGACTCCAAAACTTCCATGCTCCAAAAATAAAATAAAAAAAACGGCATAATGAATTTCCTGAAGTGACACGATAGTTTTTTTGGTGAAAACTGACTACAATCGAAATCCTTTTTCACTATAAAAAGGCCATGTGCAGTGTGCGTGTACAGACATGCATTGTATGGATAATTTCTCATCACATCTCCATTAAATTATCTTTGTTTGTGTTGCGAAGAAGAAAGAAAGACTGGTAGTCTGAAAGTTTGAGACAGCATAAGGGTGAGAGAATTTTTGAGTGAACTATTCCTTTAATTACCTATTTCTAATTGATCTAACTAGGGGCATATCCACGGGTGGGACACCCAGCATACTAAAGATTAGTCTTTGACTTCAAATATATATATATATATATATATATATATATATATATATATACACAAAATTCTATATATATATATATATATATATATATATATATATATATATATATATATATATATATATATATATATATATATATATATATATAAAAATAAATAAAGCATAAATTCGATTTCTGAAAAAACTTTTAACAAATTTGTGAAACTGAGAAATTAAAATAAATTTATAAATATTGCTGGTAAAATCTTCAAATTAGTACTGGTCTTCATTGTGTCATCTTGGACTTACACTGACACCTAATTTAAAATCAATAGTTTTCAGTTTCAGATGCCATTGTAGAAATTCACAGTCAGCCATGATTACATTAATCAGTGAGTGAAAGTGTCAAATAACAGGACGGTTACTGAGATTAGTAGTATTCGGCTGGTCATGTGATTCTAACATGGCTGCCCCCATCTGTGGACCCTCTCCATGTAGAATAAAACAGCTTTTACAAGGTTACTGTAAAATGTGTGCACCTAATTTTATTGTGGCCCAACTAAAAGTCCTTTTCTGACTATGTAACTGGATCTAATCCTTGAAAAAAATGTTTTCAATGTACCTGATGAAACATTGAAATGTTGTCTTTCTAAACAATTTCTAGTGGGTGAAAAACTTAATCAACCCAGTACAACCCTCTGAACAGACGGTCAATCCTTCACAGCCTCATTGTCATTAGCATCAAATAAAATATGGTCTGTCTTTAAATTAAATCTTTAGCCAAATTATTCAAAATATTTAATAAACAAAATCAAACTCTAGAACTTGTGAATGATGTGTGAATGACAGGTATTCTAATTCTGCAGAAGTCTGCAAAGCTTTCTGCACAGTTTTAGTGGTTCTGGTTCCCCGTCTGTCACTCAGTCGACGTTGTGTCGCTGAGTTGACACTAGGGGTCACTCCTGCGGAGCACGGCCATCTCTTTGGCATGCCACTCCTCCGGACATACGGGTATAAAAGGAGTGACGCTGCAAATACACATCAGATATCTTTTTCGGAGCCGAGAGAGCAGTCATAAAGTTGAATTCCTCTGCTGTTCCAGTCATATCTGCAAGCTGTTGGCTTTACGGCACTTTCCAGCGGTCCTCCCCCTCGCATACTACGTTATGCTGAGCATACACCCCGGGGGCTTCAGCAGCTGATAAAAGAGTTACGGAGTGAATAACTTCGTTTATATATACATTTATACTCTCGTATACATATATATATATATATATATATAAAAAAAAAACATTAAAAGAGTGGCACAAACGGTGAAGCGTCTTTTTCAAGATGTCTTTCCGTTTGTGTGTGTTTCCTGGTTGCGGTCGTTTTCTCTCCCCGTCTGATGGCCACGATCGTTGCCTCTTGTGCCTGGGTGCTACCCACGCAGAGTCAGCGTTCGTGGATGATTCATGCTCTTACTGCGAGAGCATGCCCATGGCTACGCTGTGGTCGCGCCTCGCACTCGTAAGAGCGCGGGGCACCCCAGCCGCTCCCCGACTCGGTCCGTCTACCTACGGGTATGAGGCGGTGTCGGCTAGCGCTGGGGGAGATATGGGGACCTCAGTGGGAGTCTCTCCACCGGGTACAACCCCACGGACCTCCCACTCCCCGCCACGCTCGTATGCTCCAACCGAGCGCTGGGGCGCCGCGGTTGCCGGCTGGCTTCATAGCAGACCCGCGATCACGTTCTGAGCGCCTGACGATGATGAGATTTCGATCGCGGCATCGGAGAGCGGGATTGTCATGTCTGACGCTGAAGACTCGGCTGAGCTCCCACCCTCGGGTGCGGCGGCTCAGTCGCAGGCTGACGCGGAGCTGACAGCCATGCTTGCCCGGGCAGCCGCGAGTGTCGGGCTGGAGTGGAACCCTCCGCCAACCCCCGAACCCTCGCGGTTCGACGATTGGTTCCTGGGGCCGGAGCCCCCGTTCCTTTCTTCCCGGAGGTGCATGAGGAACTTACTCGCTCGTGGTGCGCGCCTTTCACTGCCCGCACACGAGCGGTAAGCTCCTCCGCTCTCACTACCCTCGATGGCGGGGCGGCAAGGGGCTACACGGCAATTCCACAGGTGGACCAAGCGGTCGCGGTGCACTTATGCTCGCAAAACGCCTCCACCTGGCGGAACCGCCCGACGCTTCCGTCCAGGGCCTGTAGGCTGACGTCGTCTCTGACGGCTAAAGCCTACAGCGCTGCTGGACACGCCGCCTCCGCCTTACATGCCATGGCACTCCTGCAGGTGCAGCAAGCCAAGGCACTTAGAGAACTACACGAGGGTAGTCCTGACCCGGGTCTAATTCAGGAGCTGCGTTCGGCGACCGACTTCGCCCTCTGGGCAACGAAGGTCACGGCGCAGGTTCTCGGGCAGGCGATGTCCACCTTGGTGGTCCAGGAGCTTCACCTATGGCTCAACCTGGTCGAGTCGCGAGAGGCTGACAAGGTACGTTTCCTTGACGCCCCCATCTCCCAGGTTGGGCTGTTTGGCGACACCGTTGGAGACTTCGCCCGGCAGTTCACAACGGTAAGGAGGCAGACGGAGGCTATACATCACATCCTGCCCAGGCGGAGCTACAGGCCCCGCACCCCGTCTGCTCGTCGCCCAGCACGTCCCCCTGCGGTACCAACACCAGCCCCGCCACAGCCCGTCCCTCGGGGCCGGCCCCGGTGCGGAGCTACCCGCAGGACGGCGACTCCCCCCGCCTCACGGCCGGCCGCCAAGAACCCTAAGAAGGCTTCGAAGTGCCCCTGAGACGGGCAGCCCTGGGACTCAGGGAACTGCACTTCGGGAGCTGGTAAGCAGACCACTCCCTCCCCCGCCGGAGGGGTGGGTGGAGAATCCTTATTTCCTTTAGAAATTTATTTCACCGCATGCCCAACGGGCTGCGGTACCCACATTTTCAAAAAAAGAGCAGTTTCCTCAGCCCCCGGGCTCCACTTCCGGTCTCCCCGGCCGTCGTTATCACGACTGCTGGCCACCGGTTCTCACCGGGTCTTCCGCTTCCATGCGTCCAGCTGTGGCACAACCCCGCCCCCGAGCCGACGGTCTCTGCGGGCCACGAGGACGAAATTCTTCCTCCCCCATCCCAGGCTGTTCCGGGAGCGGTCACAAGGAGCCAGGTAAGTGCTTTGATGTCCCTAGACTCAGCACCCCGGGCTCCGCCCCGTCGCGAGGCCCCGCCTGCCGGTACGTCTGACGCTATAGTCCCCTTGGTCCCTCTCGCTCGGAGTTTGGGGGCGTGGCTCACGCTCCCCAACCCGTCGCGTTGGTTGATCAGGACAGTCCGACTCGGCTATGCGATTCAGTTCGCCAGGCACCCGCCCAGGTTCAACGGCGTCCGCTCCACCACGGTGAGAGGCGAGAACGCCGCTGCCTTGCGTGCCGAAATCACCTCCCTTCTACAGAAGGCCGTGCTCCGCAGGAGCGACCCCTAGTGTCAACTCAGCGACACAACGTCTCGTTCCCTCCATCAGGGAACGGAGGTTACGTCAGTAACCGAGACGTTATGTGTAGGCCTGCAATGATTCATAATGAATTCAACCACTCAAAAAAAAGTGTTACAATTACTAGCTGGATGACTTGGTGTAGCATAGCACAGTAATCACCGGATCACCAAAGTACTCTTTGCTTAACTTAAGTGAACACCTACTACAGGCTCGCTAATAAACATGCCCTTTCGACCAGCACTCGAGCAGAATAGAAATACTTCATGACCTTTCTGTCTTTGATAATGGCTAATAAAGACCAATTCAGAGGAATGTATGAATTTCATGTGTCTTGGCTCAATGTCATTCATCTATAGCGCATTGCAAAGAGCTCCATCGAGCATGCTGGCATCTCTAATGTGCCAATAAGAGGGCCGGGTTCAAAAGTGTCATCAAAAAGGGCAAGTAACATGATATCTCAATATATTTGTCTTTCTGTGCCAAGACTAGGAGAGAAAATATATATATAGCGTCTACTTTAGCATGCATCCACCCCCATTAGCAATCTGCTGTAGGCCTATACCCACACATAAACACAAATGCACACTGACACTGATGTTCTGAGTACAGCTTGCATTAAAATGAGTGTAGTATTTGTATAAGATAATTAATTTGTGGGATATATTTGCCAGTGCATGTAATGATTTGGAGACTGAGCCACTGGGCAGTTCTACTTGGCACTGCAAAGCGTGGGTTGAGCACACTGCCTTCTAACCATGCCATTACATGCCATTGTTTGTGTCAACAGCACAGTGCCATGGGATAGAGGATGAATTATTACTCCAATTCAACGTTATTACAATTTGTGAAACTGTAAAATGCAGCTGGTTTGACTAGGTGATAAAATGAGTGGAAGCATTTTGTAACAGCACCCACAAATTTGTGCCTTGGATCCTCTTGAGATATCGAACAAAAAACCATTTCTTATAAAGACCGTGGAGACACAGACCACAACTTATGATGTGAGAGTTTGCGGGGGATTAGAAGGCTTCTATTGAGCATTTATCGATCTGTACAAAAAGGCAAGATCAAAAACATGAAAATTAAATAGCTTGAGAGAGCAAAAGAAGCCAGTCGATACAAAAAGATGGAGGGAAAAAAATTGACTGAAACAGCCCATTGTACTCAATAGTCCCTTTGCTGTAGTAATAGTAGATGATGTTGAGCAAGATCTAGGAAGGGGTGGCAGCTATGGTAAACCATTACTTTAGATGGTTGTTTTTCAGTTGCACAGAGACATTTTTATATATATATATATATATATATATATATATATATATATATATATATATATATATATATACATCATATTTTTTTTCCATGCATAAACAGACATTCAGGCTATGCTAGTTAACAACACAATGAAATACAGAAGAACATGTGTTGTTAGCATACAGCACCTAGGAGATAAATGGACTTGGTGGACTGCTGCAGAGCAAGTACGCAGACTTGCTACTGCTAGAACATACACATGCATACTGAATTAGTATGTGGATATGCTGCTGCACAATTAGACATTACAAACAGTGCCCCAACAAAGCAAAAAACACATGAAAATTTAACACCACACAAACCTCCACCAAGCAGATCTATCGCCAAGCCATATGTACTGCTGCTACTCCGAAGAACCATGTGCACTGATTTTATGCTAGCTAGGGGTTCCTTGGACACTTGCCAAATGGTCTCTGTCTGCTTTGCCACATAGTTTAAATGGCTAGTGACCTTGTAATGCATACCTAAACCAGGAAAGTCAAGAGCTTATTTAATTAATGGCTTAAATTAGCTATGTGTGGATTTATTTAATCTAATGACCTAAGATAGCGATGTGTAGCAGCCAGATCTGGCTAAGGCGTACCTTGTTAAAGATGCACTTCTATGTGTCATGACCAAAAGCAGACCTTACTGTGCAAGCTGCAAGTATATAAGCTCTAGCACCACCTGATCAAATAGCATTTTCAGAGAAAAACCTCTGCAGTGAAACTGGCTTATCTGCAAAACTCAAACATTAAATGTTAGACAAAGAGAGAGACCCAAATTGATCGACTACCTGCTTACAAGTCAAAGGACCAATCAGATTACACCATACGAGATGATTGGCTAAAAATGTCATGTGTGAGCAAGCCGATTTACTAACAGATAACACGTGGCGCCGCGGCATGATGTGTGAGATAGCTTCCGTCTGCTTCTTTACTGCCAAAAACTGCTGGGCAAAGTTGTTGACCAAAGAGGCCAAGCTGGGAGATGGGGGCGTTGAGAAAGCGGGCCTTGTCAACATCGCGCATCTTGACCATGTTTAGACAAAGGTGGCATTCCTGGACCACGAGGGTGGCTATCGCCGCCCTGTGACCTTCTTGGCTCTGAGAGTGAGGTCGGTGGCAGAGCGCAGTTCCTGCAGCACGTCGGGGTTGGGACTACCCAGGTGCAGTTCTTTAAGTGCCTTGGCTTGGTGAACCTGCAGGAGACCCATGGCATGCAGGGCGGAGGTGGCCTGTCCAGTGGCGCAGTAGGCTTTCGAGGTCAGCGATGACGTCATCCTACAGGCCTTGGAGGGGAGTACCGGGCGTTCACGCCAGGTAGCGGTGTTCTCGGGGCACAGGTGTATCGCAACAGCTCTGTCCACCTGGGGGACCTCCGTGTACCCGTGGGCTGCCCCACCATCAAGGGTAGTGAGAGCGGACGATTGAGGAGGTCGGTTCCGGGCAGTGAAAGGTGCCCTCCAAGACCTCGTCAGCTCGTCATGCACTTCCAGGAAAAGAGGTAACGGGGTGGGGGGTGGGGTTTGGTGTTCAGTGGTACGTGAGGCTCTCAAGAAAGACCCCTTGTGTCACTACATTTGACACAACATCAAGTGAGTGACAGAAGGGGAAATACACTTAAGGAATGTCATAATCATGTCATAAAATCAAACCTCAAACTTCTGATTTTCTGTACAACAGCACTGATTACAAATACCATTAGCATTTAGATAAATATAAGTTTTGCACTCTTATTAATTAACAAAAATAGCCTGAACTAACAACAATGGTTATATATTTGAAAGTGCATGATTTAACAAAACAAAAAATGTCCTTTGTGTTCTGAGACATATTTACACGATAAAGTTTTAATGTGCTTCTGCATTTAACAACAGTGAAACATATGTTGGTTAAGTGTTGTGAGAAGTGTTTAGCTCCCATCTTTGTCAGGCTTAACCAAGCAAGAAAGAAAATGTCGTAAATGTAGCGCAATAAGATTTCAATTGACCGACAGAAAGGTGCTGCATGACCAATTTGCTGTAATTATATAACCCTTGGTGGTACAGACAGCTGTGTTTTATGACCAAAAGAAGATGGAAAGTAAACCACACTCTTTTGGAAATACTGCTATTGCAAAAAAGAGCAAGTTCAATTTAAGAAAAGCTCTCAATTATTTTCTCAATAGACCATATTAGAATATAACACACACCCAAAACTAAAAACATCAAGGTCTTGAAAAGTCGTCCTTCAATTCAACAAACCCCGAAGTTCATTGAGTATTTTATGTGTGATATAAATCCCTAAAGGCCTTGGTATGATAAAAAGTATGGTTAAGTTCACATGTGCCTGACCTTGAGCATTGAATTGGTACAAGTTGTGCGGGGTGTGAGCGGCACTCAGACATTTACTGAAGTATGTAAAATGAGAGGAGGAGACGACTGCGGTTGAATGAAATCTCTTTGTTTTAGTGCTTCAACTTGTCTTATAAAGGACAAGAGGCACGGGAGAGAACAAGAGACCTTTCTCCTTCGGGTATAATAAATGTCATGGCACACTTCAAACAGTCGATTAGCAGTTTCAAAATGTTACAGCTGGCTCAGTACCTTTGGCTGTAACAAAGTATTCCAAAAATGTATACACAAAAAAGGCCTTTTCCTTTTATTGCCAATAGACTTGTTCATTTGCATAAAATGTTTGCATTGTTTAGTGCTCGATTAAAAGGAATGATTTAAAATCAGGCAAATAGCATTGATTTGTGAGAATAAGGTGCAATCTATATTGAGCCTAATTTACATCAAAAGGAAGAGTATTTTTTTGAAAGAATAATGACAATGACTTAAATATGACTTCAATTATTTCAGTGCTTTTTATCACCTGCTTTAACTGGATTGTGGGTGGTTAGTGAATAAGACATAGGTTTTTGTGTTGAGATACTGTCCGCAAAAGTGCCACCACAGTTTAATGCTTTCATACGTGTCTTGTCAAAGTAATTCATGTGCTGTCCCTTTGTTGCTAAATGGTTTTGTCATAAGACATAAATAATTACAAGAGGCGGTAAGTTTAATGAAACAACTTTATAATCAAAGTAGAAAAAAAGTGATGGCTATAAAATTCTGAGAGTATGGGGCAGTCAACAATGAGCAATGTAAATGAGGCTTGGAATAGGGCATCGTGGGCACATCGTATCATTGATGAGAGTGAGTTAGACGTGGTCAGATGTGGCTGACAAGCAGAGCAAAGCAACATTGAGGTGACACTCTAATGAGTCACCCAATCAGACGTGGCGGCAGTAGTGACACTTCCTATTAGAAGTGAATGGTGAATAGGGCTCACTGCACACAATGTGCTTAAGAACATGGGGGTGACTGCATATGAACTTCAGGCTTCATATTAAAGTTCCTCGAGAGGAGACAACCTCCCTCGGGGTAATTGAAATACATGTGCTTTCATAACCTTCACCCTCTGCGACTAACATGATGATAACTCAAGGAATGTTCTGTACCTCGCAGCATTTCTGTGGTCCATCATTTACACACTTTCATGTTGTTTCAAACCCGTATGACTTTCATTTTTGTGCATATCTTATCTTGTCATAGATGAATGTGATTTTTAATTCAAACATTCTGACATATAGAGAGAATAGATGCCTACTTTTAATTCTAATTTATAGAGCCTCTCAGAGGTGGAGACAACAATGAGAAAGACATTTCTATGTCCTATGCATGCCTTAGCATATTCTAAACACTATTTTAGTCAGACACAAAAACAACAATAAAGTGACGAGCCAACTATACACCAACTATACAACAGTCCTCTTGAAACTTCAAAGCATTTAACATAGAACTGTTTTGTTACCACCTGGGTAGACAAATGATTGCATGGTGCTACTGGCATTTCCTTTCAAACAGCTGTTTAACTGAATGGCCGAAAGTTGAATATACACATTTCAATCCTACCAATTTAATGATGTAAAAGATGTTTAAATGTTAATATGATACTCTTTACAAGCTTGTGTTTTCTCAACCATTTTGAAGTAGCCCCTAGGCAGAGCAAAAACCTGTGACTTTTGCCATTTTTACATTGACAACATACTGCCTTTTTTCATAATCATAATTCTACAATGGCAAGTCAGTAAATCTATAGTCAGTCTATGATGACAGGCAGACAAATACTGTAAAATCTAAATATTATAGTTCTCAGAGTTAATCCTTTTAAGATGTGATTTCCATAAATAACACATGAAAACAGTCGGATGTCTTTAAATTGTAAGGAAAAATGAAAAGAACCTGATGGTGGGAAGGCATATAGATTGGGGGAAACTTCAGCTGAGCTTAATTCATATTTAAAGACTTTCTTTATTACATCTTTAATAGCATTTTTTTGTTGGTACCCCTCAACTTTTGGCTCCCAGCACAGTTTAATTCACCTCCCATTGAGTTGAATGGCTCAGAGGTTTCAACTTCAGACTTTCGTTTTTCATCTCTTCTCTTTCTGCTGGAGCTTATATTGCTCCTCAGCTTTTCCTTTGAGAATTAAAGCCACCACATCGGTCCACACAAATCTCCAATACAAGTGCATAAAATGCATGAGGTCAAAGAGATTTACTGCTTGGAGTTTAATATTTTGGCAAACTGAAAAACTACTGAAGATGAACGCTCACTGAAGGTGGGGTGGCCATATTGTGGTTGTCCAAAAAGAAGGAGTGGGGGGTATTGGTTATATTCATGAAATGTTTTTAATATAAATAAAGTACTTTCAAAGAGTTCACATGTTGCTGCTCTCAGCCAGAATAAATCTTATTCACAGCAGTGCATCTTTGATTTTTGACAGGAATGACAACGAGGCTGTAAGGGATAGCTGTGCAGTCTCTTCAATAGGTCGAACAGTGGTTTAAATTGTTTTTGGATTGTTCTGCTGAAGAAACACTGACAACAGATCTTTCCAAGAAATTTCAGTAGATAAAAAACCCCAAACAACATGAGTTGAGGAAAATTAAATGTGAGCATTTTGATAGCTTCATACAGTGCATGTCAATGAAGAGAGGGTAAGTTTATCTCCCACAGCCTCGCTTTCATTCTCATCAAAAATCAAAGATTGGTGCTACTGCGAATAAGGTCTATCGTCACATAAGGGCATGCAAACGTGTGAAAACTGATGCATAGAACCAGATAAACAGAAAGTACAACAGTCCTAACTGTAACGATATATAGACAAAGCCAAATCCAAGAGATTTTTGGCCAATTTTGAAATCCCATATAGAAAGCAACTTGTTCTGCACAACACCACTCAATTTGATGGTCTGTTTAGCTGAAATGCCCAAATATGAAGACAACTCAGATTTCAATTTTAAACTCTGGATAATTCTCAGTATATGTCAGATTATTAAGAGGATTAAGGTTTGAAAAAAAAAAAGATCATGATGTTTGTCAAGGAGTGATGCACTACCTGGTCACATTACGGCGGATGAAATGCCCATATATGCTCTTTCTCTGTAATTTGAGTAGGCTTTTCTTTTAAAGGCTGTGTGGCATATGGTATTGATTTGTATGTCATTAAGAGGTGTATTTTATTTAACAACACAAACAAATTAATTTAAAAGAAGATATATCTTTAGTACCCGCGACCCTGTACACAGGATAAGCGGTTGACGATGGATGGATGGATGGATGGATGGATATCTTTAGTAATCTCACTGTAAGATCAAGTCCTAATAATTTAATTTCTATCCTTCAGAAAATGTTTTAATTTATCATTCTTGTTTTCTAGTCTAGGGATAAGCAAGAAAGTATTGATAGAACAATAGATAAGACAGGCCGAAAAATCTGCTTATTTTTGTACATATTTTTGTATATTATTTGCATCAGCCAATTACCATGTCTGTCGTATGTGCCCACGTGTTAGTTCCAAAATATTCCAACATCTTTGTGAATGTACAAAAAATTATTCTTGTTTTGAATTTTTCTGAAATATTTTGTAAAATAAGGAGGGATGTCCCAAAACTGATACTGGTATTGGAATAGGGTCCAATACTGCACTCATGTACTTGTACTTGTGCTCGTACAAATGCTCGAATACCAAAAACTGATGCCATCTGATGTACTAATGTCATTGTGTAAATATTCAACACATTAATTAAAATGCTATACAAAATCCTATGTCCTAGTGAGATTATTTAACTGCAAAAGCTGTGATTTTATCAGATACTGTAAATATATAGTTTGCATGTGCTGCGCGCTTCAAATGTAAGTGCTTGTGAATGTGTGGTGCCGGTGTTGTGCTAACGGCGGCTGCTCATACCTTTTAGAGCTCCTTAGCTCATACATGGAAAACACCATAATGAGAATCACATGCTCTGTTATGCAGCACTTCATTTGATAAAGATAATACAATATTATGTTGAAAAAATTATTGTTATATTTTCATTTGATTAAAGTTTTAATTAATTTATTTATTTAAACACCATATTGATTATGAAACTGAAATAAACTTTTGATATGGAATTTAATTAAGAACAAATAAATAAATAAAAGAAAAGTCACCTTGCCCTTTATAAATCAGCAACTGAAACCCATATTGATTATTAAGAAGTATAACAATAAAAGATTATAATAATGAAAAATTCTCCAAACATAAATATACTCAAATCCACACACATTGCAACATATGGTGACCCATACTGACTGTCAAACATTATGTCAAATAACATTTAATGAACTATCCTTGCTAGACAACACCACAGCTCTGCCTGTTCCTGTCTGGGTTAATGAGTAATTGAAGCCAAATTAATTCATGGAGAATTTCTAAATTGAAGTCTGTGAGTTTCCATTACAATTAGGGTTCCTCTGTTTCTGAAGTGTTCCTTCGACATGCCTCAAAGAGCAGCAAATATTCAACCTCCCCTCTCTTTTCTCTCATCTAGGGAGACAAAGCAAATGTTCCTCTGCTTTCAAGGATTTAATTAATCAATAATCACACGAGCAAGAGTGCGATATGGCCCTACATCAGCACTGCAGTGATTCGGCCGCAGGCCGAGTGCCATAGATAATCACAGCAGTGCTTATTTTGGGCCATTTTAAACAGCACCCATTGTGTAATTAATCAGTCTGTCATGTCAAATTGTCACGACCATCAGTGCTCATGGAACGTCTCTCCTCCAATCAGATTCGAGGACTGGAGCTAACTGTTGTATATATAATAATACACACAAACCCTAACCCTCTCATACTGTTGACCATGAGAAGTAAAACACACAGGCTAGATGAGAAAAGGCATGTCTTATATTCACTTGGCTTTAATTTGACAAGAACTGGGTCAAGATAAGACATTTAATTTGAACATATGTCAATTAATACCCACTATGTCTTTAATTTGAAAAGCAGAATCCTTCTTGCAATCTTTTAATGCCTGCACTCAACTAGAGATTTATTTAGATCCTCCGTGATTCTCTTGTCTTCAGAAAAGTTTGTACCTACGTTTTTAACCCTTAGATGAAAGCAAACAAATAAAGCTTTAGAGAATGTACTGCTATCAATCATTTGCTTTGAATTTGCTTATAATTCAGGTAAAATCACATTGCCAAACCATCTCAAGGTCATAATAGACAAAAAAGCACTTACTTGAGTGTGAACTGCTCCACAGTAGAATTTGGGACCAAGAACAGAAGGATGTTGAGGGTCTCTCCTGGTTTTAATGGCTTCTCTGGAAGCCTCAGGAAGAGGTTCTTGTCAAGCTGTTTGTCCACCACCAGTTGTTCCTGACTTGCCTGGTACAAACTGATGCTGCCAATACGAAGAAGGGGTTGTTGGGATGATCCCTCCCCTCTAGACGCCCCACCTCGATGGGGGTAGCTCTCTCCGCACTCATCATTGCTGTCTGGATCATGGAGGGTATAATAAAGCTCCACTTGAAGGGTCTCTCCACTCAACTCAAGCCCATTTGTCCCTGAGGACTTTCTGCGACCTAAAGGTGCAACGTTAACATTAAACCATGTGGCAGGGAGATCCAGTTGGGCCAAGCACTGTGCCAGATTCCCTTGAAGTCTGCAGGACGTTTTGATGTCCCGAACATCTCTAAAAGCATGCAGCCTCACGCATGGAAGCTTGTCCTGAATCTTGAAGTCATCCCAATCCCGCCCTGCGATATAGAACAGCACCTGAACCAACGGGTTGCTAGCAAAAACCCTAGAATGCACAATAAAGGCCCGGACCTTCCAGTTGACTGTCAGTCTTCCAGGAATGTCCAAAGAACTTGATGGCTGTAGTAGGTCCTTGGAGAGCATCTGGTCTTGGGTGAATGGCCCAAGTGAGATGTTGACAGCAGGAAGCTCCTTGGTCTGGAAGACCACAAAGCTCTCTGAATGCTGAAGAGGGTGGCCACGTGGGCTGCCATATGTTGGTCCTCGGGTCTCTTTAAGAAAGAAGGCTAGCTGTGTGTTGGAGAGCTTAAAGTTGGCAGGGAGGTACATTTCTGGTGGGCTGGAGGTGGCACTAGGAACAGGGGCACTGAAGAGGGCATCGGAACTGGTAGGGGAAACTTTACCAGCAACTGCAAAGTCAGAGAAGAGTAAAGATTAGATTTAAACATGCACCTACAGCCATTGGTAGACTGATGGTTAATGATCTGAACCTGTGTATGTGAGAGAAGTGTAGCATCAACAATTTCCCCTCTCTGCTCGATGCAATCTGTAATTTCTCTACTACAGGCCCACTCTGAGTTTTCCATTTCTTGCTCATTGCTCACTGACAGCTCAAAGTTCACTCCATAGCAAATTTTTGAGAAAGGCTCATTGTGATGTTTTTCATGTATTGTTTTTAACACTTTGAGGCATGGTGTATCATAACCCAACATGACTCTACCCAACCTAGCAACCGGCTCAATTGGTTGCTTAGGAAGCCTGACTGGAGTGACTCAGGATGCCCCGGATTTGAAGTAGAAGGTCTTGTAAAATCAATTCCAAAATGGCAGCCTCCATGTCATAATACACAGCTTTTGCTGGAAAATATTTAGTGATTTTGATAAAGTAATGGCAATAAAATGTATATTCTTACTTATATTTCAAAAGGATTGTTTACTGGACTGAAGCAACTAATGCTTACTTAATATTCTTTACATTATGTTATAGAAAAAGCATGCTGAAAATGTATCAAATGTGATACAGCGGTATTTGAGGTATCTTTTTATGTCATTCTCTCAATCATTATTGTATTGCATTTCATGATGTACTATGCCCACCATGATAGAGATGTTCAGGTTGTTGTCCAAAAACCTGGAAGAGAATTTGCATTTTCAAGCCATGGGTTTCCTCTGGATTTTCCTATGTGTTTTTATAATGGCAGTTTTGGATTTATGAGTAAAATACGGCCTGTGGTAAACATTACATGAAGATACTGTACTTGGAAGGATAGGATTAATCTATATATGCATAAATATGAAGACTAAAGACACGGGACAAATGCAATAACACTATATACTAATCTCACTCGTACAAAAAAACACAAATTCTACATTCAATGAGCACTTTAGTAGGAACTCTTAGGTCCTAATAAAGTGCCCCACATGGCCTTCTGCTGTTGTTGCCCACCCGCCTCAAGGTTCAACGTGTTGTGCATTCTGAAATGCTATTCTGCTCACTACATTTGCAAAGAGTGGTCATCTGAGTAAAGGTCTGTTCACTCCAAAAACCCATTTTTCAGTGCAATTGTTCATCCTGAAAAAGCTTTTGAACGTTAACAATGGATTCCTATGGCACTATTCACAGCGAGCCCAACAAATCGTCCGCCAAAAATCCAAAGGTTTGATTTTTAAGGAGAGTGGTCTGATTTATTTCTTTGAACTGTGATGAAATCTGACTGACCAATGAGAAAAGAGCTTTTTTTAATTTTTTTATGCAGTTGCTCAATCCAGCACATTGGTGGCGCTAATCAACTGGCAAACACCAACATGGACGTGCAGATAATACACACTGCGAAAATTATATACTTACAAATAAATAGTTGAGGTTCATGAACCCTTTGTACTGCAAAAACCCTGTCTGTTTTTGAAAGTCTGCTTATGGTGTTTTGTGTTAATGTACATTATTTAATATGTATATCAATCTGACTGTACATTCTCATGGCATTAAAAATTGCAGCGAGTTTTGGCAAGTTTGTTTGCACTAAGCTCATTGTAAAATATCCCATAAAAAATTGTTACATGCAGTGTTTTAGACAAATAAATCTCAGAACTACACTGCTATTTTTATTGCAACAATATAATAAAGTATTGCAATCATTTACATAATTAAAACACAGTGAGCAGTTCTCAATGTGCATTATTCCACGTGTATTTATATCACTGTACCTTGTGTTATATTATCCAGACATTAATCCAGGCATTATAAAAAGAGAAGTTGAGTTTTGAAGTCTCGCATATAGACCTACTTGTAGCAAAATACATGTGAAAGTAAATATGAAATAACACTTTTTACTCATCTCACACACATCAAAAAACACAAATTATATACTCCTCAAAATGAAACCCAATGGAAAGAACATAATGAAACAGCTATGCCAAAGTGGGTAAATAAATGCTTTAACAGTGTTCAGTATATTAATCTCTAACTGCTTAAGGGTGCAGAAAGGAGAGTGTTATGACAACAGCACCGAAACAGTGCCACCTACTGTACAGGAGTAAAATCGTTTTTTGGTTTAATTTTTTTGCAGACTCAGTGTGAATAGGCCTTAACCGTAGCATTTCTGTTTGCACGAATCAGTCTGGCCATTCTCCATTGATCTCTCTCATCAACAAGGCATTTCTATCCACAGAACTGCCGCTCACTGGATGTTTTTTGTTTTCGCCACCATTCTGAGTAAACTCTAGAGACTGTTGGTATGCATTACTTGAAGATACTTGGACGTTTTGTTCTACAATATAAATTACACACATAGTCATAACCAAAATGTGAATTTTGAATTACACAAACCAGCCCGTCTGGCACCAACAATTCTGCCACAGTCGAAATCACTGCGATACATTTTTTTCCACATGCTGATTGTTGATTCCTGACCCATATCTGCATGATTCATGCACTGCAATGCTGTCACACGATTAGCTGATTAGATAAAGTGCATGAATAAGTAGGTGTACCGGTTTTCCTAATTAAGTGCTCAGTGAGTGTATATCCCTCAAAATGTATCGTAAACATGGAAAGAATATAATGAAAAAGTCATGCCAAATTAGGTAAATAAATGCCTTAACTGCATTAAATATATTAATCTCATGCTTTGACAGCGGAGTGCTTAAAGATACATGCATGCATCCATACTTGCAAGGTGTTAATTATAATAATCTGATCGGAAGTAACTAGTAACTTACTATTTGTCGATTATTTTAATTGGATAGATTCTTACTCTTACTCAAGTAATTATTAACATTAGTACTTTTACTTCTATTTGAGTAATTATTTTCCAAAAGTATTAGCACTTTTATTTGAGTACAGTTTTTGGCTACCCTACCCACCTCTGCGATTAATGCCATGCAAGAGTGAATGATTTACAGCTGAAAAGCCTTGAATGAGACAGACTCATCTAATTTCAAATAATGAGCAATGAATTCATATTCTGAATACATTGGCCTAAACAAAGAGGGGAAAGGTGGTCATCCCTAACAGAGATTCTCCATTTGTAGCCGATCGGAGTGAGGTGAGATATCGAATAGCACGCAGAGGTTTGTCCGATAACATATTGGACACAGTAGGCATCACTGATCACTATCTCTAAGGCTCTTAAGATTAACTACCTAAGATTACATGCCAAATCGATTGCTCAGAAACTTCAATACCCTGATCATAATCTGCCTGTACTGGAGATAAAATTAGAAACTTCAACAGTAACCCTTAATTTTCAAATGCAAAGTTGACCAAGATTAAAAATAGTAGAATACATCTTTTGAAGCAAACAAAAAACACTTGTTATAAAGAGAGACCACCTGATGATATTTGAGAACACAACCAAACTTGTGTTATTTTCCTGCAAGCTCTCTTCATATGCACTCTATTCAACTATGGAATCTTCCCTTATAAAACAGTGGAACAAATAAAACATACTTATCATAATAACAAGGAGTAGTGAACAGAGAATCCATGGCATATCCACTTGAACAACCAAATGTCCCATATTCCACCAATGCTTCGCATTTAAACCGGGTACTTTACTTGAATCACTTTACAGGTGACACACAAAGAGTTTTCGCAAAGCTGAACTGTGGAAAAAGTTGGTAGCTGCAGAAGCTCAGTTCAAGCTTATAAATCCTATGAAAGTATCAAACCACAGCAGCACAAGAGTAGTATCATCTTTAGTAGTGATCCAGCTATATCCAGAACCTGCTCAAAGATCCGAGAGAAACTCAAGCCTGATGGGAGGCTTCAGAGGTACCTCCTGCCCTCCAGCATGATTGAGACCACACTAACAGTGCGTCTATCCTCTGTAGTTCCTGTTTGAGTGTGACTCCTCCTAACAGATCGTGTTCCCCTCTCACAGCCCGAGACAAAGCCTAGACACCGCCCTGTCTCACCACACCTCATCCCAAACTGTAATAAACACTTTAGTTCTCATTCACAGGCGGCGCAAAAGCACTCCTCCCAGGACACTAGTGTGGCAGACTACAAACTACCCTCTAACATTCATCTTCTCCCATTGGACATGTTGAGGCAGACTCTGACTGTGTGTGTGTGTGTGTGTGTGTGTCTGTGTGTGTGCGTGTGTGCTCGCAAAGCAGCATGTGAAAGAGTATATTTGTAGGGGGGCTGGGTTTGGGGGAGGGATCCATAACTTGAGCGCCTTCAGGCAAAGAGTGGGGGATTAGTGGGAAGATCATTGACGAATTAGCTGTTGTCCTATCGTCATCCAGTGGCCTCTGGAAGATTAATCTAAATGTGGTGGGGGATGGGGGTGGAAGTTGGTGGTGGGTTCCACAGACTTTACATTCATCCAGAGACTTATATAAAGCCAAGAGAAAGAAATATATGATATGCCAAGCTATTTTACAACCTCTAAGGATGAGAAACTGTTCTGATTCCACTTCACTGGTTCTGGCTCTTTAATATTTCCATCAACGATTCTTATATTACTTGAAGAATAATTGGTTCTAACTATCTATACTTAACAAATATACTAAACAGAGACGTAACTATTTTTGGTAGCACATTTTATTTATTTGTGTGAATATGTATTTTGAACTTCATGTCATGGTATGAACAGCCAGTTAGTCATTAAACTGATTTAAATCTCACAAGTATTGGGGCTCATTCAAGTTCTTTTTACACTTGTGTCATAAAAACAAGGGGCTCATGCACTAAAAATCACTGAAAAGCAACGCAGACTGACACAAAAACATGGTCAATATGAAGGTCCCTTAAGTATACATAAAACAATATCAGTTCTCAGTTCATGTCGATTTGTAAATGATAAAAATAACACAACTTGTGGTTTGGTGAATAAGTCAAGAATCACTCAGTCAGTGAGTGAATCATTAGACTGATTCAAACCTACAACTTGTAAGTTTGTGGGAGTTTTAAAGGTTTTATGCTGTGTAGTCATGCTGTATGTTTATTGTTCTCTGCAGCCAGCGCAGAGGAAATATGTGCTATGGAAGAACGCAAACATTCAAGTTCTGAACTAAATATCATGACAATCATCCAATTCCAATAAATTATAAAATAATTTTTAAAGTATTTATTAGGGACGCAATGATTTGATATTTTTAGCTTATACCGATAACAATTTTAACAAAAATCCATTAAAACTTTTTTGTAAACACAAGAGATACATAAGCTTGTTATTGTTCTAAAAATAACTAATCTCCATTGAACATGGGTTGGATCTGTTGAACACATGACATGCCTCAATTCTACAGAGAGCCACAAGGAAAGATAAATAGAAGATAAAAAGTTTCTAAAAATATAGAAAATATAGCTAAATATCAAAGCATGATGATTGATGTGAAAAAAAAAAAGATTATTCTGCACTTCTAAAACATTTTTGCACTTCTGATTTTGCAGTTCAAAACAAAAGAACTCACATTTGACATGTTTGTACTGTCTATATTAGAACATCACAAATTCATATTATGCATATGTTGGGCAATCACATCATGGAAGAAAAAAAAAAGTTACCAAATGAATAAAACGCCCTTTTAAGTTCTGATGTGGCATGATGGATAATTGATAATGCCATAGACAATGCTAGAGGGCGCCGCTTGCTTATACAATGCTGACTGTAGCGCTAAATGCAGTCTGTTTTTAAGCTTTCAAGGTTCAAGTAATCGCACAAGACCATCTTGCGATTTCAATCTTAACTCAATCAGATGTGTTGACTTAATGGATGGTTTTGCCTCACCATATCTGTAAGTACACCTTTCACAACTGTCACACCTGTAATGTTGGTTTTTCCTCATTAATGTGAGAACGAGAATTATTATAAATGAAATATTACATGTTCTTAGGAGTGCCAACCGTTCAACATTCTGTGGCTATCATTATTTCTGGATTGTGCATTTGAATTCATGTTTTTTACAAAGTGTGATGATAATTAATTATTGTTTTTTTCTTATCGACATTTTCATGCTTAAAACCGATATGCAGATTGTTTTAATATGGTCAATAATTGATAAATATTGGTGGCCGAAACTTTGGTGTATCCCTAGTATTCTTAAAAAGAAAAAGAAAAACATAAGATTTATTCATATTGTGAGTCAGTTCCAGTATTTAAAAATAATCTGAATAAGAACCGGTTTTCAGTTTCCAACCTTAACAACAAATAATTAAATTCTGCCCATAGGCCAACATTTCTGATAAATGCATTCTACAGCCAGAATGCAACTTCTCCAGTGGAAGTCTTTGAGATAGTGGCATTAACATTTTCCCTCCATAGGATTACTGATGTTTATCATCGCATTCATTCAATGGAAAGGCTCTGATTATAAAAGCCTGAAGATTGGGTTTCACTCTTGTTTAGAAGTTTGAACACCTTTTGCGTGGCTGTGGCCTATGGAAACATATGAATACCTCTTAAAGGGATGAGCTAATGCCTCTGAAAGCCAATCCATTACAAACACATTAAACGGCAAAGAGCTCCTCTCAACTACTTTTCTGGAAACAGATGCTGTTAACGTATATATGGTTTCAATAGCTTCATCGGATTATGTGCTTCCAGCGCCCCAGGGGATACGCTGAATGAGAGGTCACAGATCCTAATACATCATGCCCATCATTGCATAGGCTCTGCTTTATGTCAAAAGAAGGCATATATGGGATTACAACATGACACCAAACACCCCCTAATAGACCTCTGGATGTAGTGGAGTGGCTGCTGCTGAACTCAGTAACATGATACACATCTGTTGGTCAATGAGTGTGGCTCGATTAGATCCTGGGGGCTTTCTGCAGCTTTTTGTGCTCTAGCCTTATGAGAGATAATGGAATCAACATCTGTAATATGCCTTTGAAATGTCAAAGTTTTACTGTTTTAATGTAAATTGCAATAGCTGTCCTTTTACTCTGTAATTTTACACTTTTTTATGCCACATGGGCAATATAAGAAGCTGGAGGGAAAATACTCATTTTCCCACAAGCACGTACATTTCCTTTGAAATAATCTGTGTGATGGGGCAATTGCCCGTGGATATAATCCATGTGGCTTTTTCTTAGAAAAAAAGTGAAAACAATAAGCATTAAAATAACAACCCCCCGCCCCCCTCCAACCCTACCCCTATTTGCACCACACAAACAAACTCTTTTTTTATCGCATTATGAAAGTGTGTGCAACCATGAGGAAATTGCAATCTTGATGCTTTCATTTATTTCGGAGTTTGTTAAAGTAAGAAATTGCTTAAATGGCGAGGCATTCTATGTCTCATTTTGAATTACCGAACAAATTGAACGAAGTAGTGCGTTAATTAATGAGGTGTTCCTCGTATACATCTCTATAAGGAGACAGGAGTGGAGTGGAATTGTTCCATTTGAATTATTGCATTCTAGTGCGCCCAAAGGAAATGCGACGAAAGGAAATTGAATGGAGAAGAGGCAGTGAGAATTCAAGATGTGACAGGTGATTAAAGATTGGAATGATGCAATCTGAATGGTAAATTGCAGAGAAAGAAACATTCAATTTGCAAAGAGAAAAAATAGAATTCCATGATTAAGGCACGTCAGTTAAACTGAGCTAATATTTTATTCCACAAATAGAAATAGCATTTGAAGGCAAAATAGCAAACCATGTTACAGTTTAATTAGGGGTTTTTACATCAGCCATTTTTCCTGTCACCTTACTAAACCTCATGAATCAAAGCATGTATCAAGTAGACCAAATAAAGTGTCCAATAATTCACCAAAAAATAGACTCAATAGGAATTTACAACCATATCAGGGACTCTGCAGCATGCATCAAACCTTTTGATCCATGGCTTTACTAACGAGCCTGTCAGTTGGTGTTATTCAGAGGCTAGTGAATGAACTATGGCTTGAGTTAGCATGACAAACAACTGTTGCAAATGAAGTGATTTACATAAGAAACAGGCGCTGCGACCATTAGCATCACGTCAGGCCTGGCCGAATCATTGCATTCTCTTCATTCTAGCCCTATGGATTCTGTTTTCACTGAAAGAAAGGTGCTAAAAGGAAATATTTATGAGTAATTTTTTTTTTTTTTTAACATTGCAACTCTAAACTGACGACTATATTTGCCATTATTTTCAGGATTCAATACCAGGAGGCCTAATGTATTTGCTCTACTTTGCACCACTTGCCCTTGACTGTCCTACAAGTGCCTTTCTTTATGAGTGGATGAAAATTGACTTAATAACAGAAAATTTGAGATACTGAGTGGAGAGCTGATTGCTAATGCAGCGCCAATGCTGTTCAGCAAAGTCATTTAGCATAGAATTAAATGAAAGGGAAAAGAGGATTTGTCATTAAGAATGTGACAGGATATAAATCTGAATCCAGCAAATATGGATGGTGAGGCACATTGCCACACATTCAGTCTATGAAATATTTAAGTGGTTAATTATAGCAACTAAGCAAAATTATAATTCTGATGACAATTATAATGACAATTTCAACGTTTTTTTCTACAAACAAGCATGTCTGATATTTTTCCAGAGCCACATACATAGAAGAAGGATGTATATGTATTCCTATTAGGAAGACTTGCAGACTTGAGTGAAATTTAAGATGACATTTATTTGATGAATATAAAACAGAAAAGTAATGTATCTCTTTGGCGTAGGCCCCGTCTGGCGGTCCGAAGTAGTTGTACTATATCCTGCCGGAGACAGGGGCAAGGAGCCTACCCCCATGCAGGATGGGACTCAACTAGTGGTGGTGGGGCGGTGGATTTTGATTTATTAGCACAATGAAACAGCAATGTGATAGATTGTGAGCAACGGCTTACATGTGATTGCCTAGGAATTACCCAGCTAATGGTGCAATGATGTAAAGCTGCTTGTCTTCCTGCTAGAACTACGCTGCGCTTACATATATATATATATGAATCTGATTGGACGAGAGATGTTCCATAAGCACTGATGGTCTGATACCATCAGCACTCCGACGCTTCACTTTGTGTGTATCACTACGCTTGTGTTCGTGCCGTTCTAAGAGCAGTACAAATGTGTTAAAAGCTACAGTTTGTCTTTTGTTTTACATATGTTTACATATAGTCATACATTACATATGTTAGCCAGCAGGTGATGGCAAAAGATAATTTCTTTGGTGTAAAATGAGCCAGTTAGGTGATGTGAATCCTCGTCAGCCAGTGTCTAAGAGTCAGCTCTTCGTGATCGCTTGTATAAACTACACTACTAAAGCTAGGAAATAGCTTTAAACTGCTTTAAACTAACAACTTGAGAATTACAGCTCATCACAGCTGAGAGACACGACAGAGTGATTAATTACACAATGGGTGCTGTTTAAAATGGCGGAGGACACTGCAGCTTCTATAGTGATCAACTCTTGCGCACCGGCTACCACGAAATAGGGAGAAATACCCCCGCTTGGACGCTATTTTTACACTGAGAAAGATGATCTTCAGAAAGTTGACAGAATCTCTTCTTGGGTGTGGCAACAGTTGATTGCACATGCTCCATCTCTCTCTCTCTCTCTCTCTCTCTCTCTCTCTCACACACACACACATCCATCCTTTTTTATTCAATAAATTGTTTGAAACAGCACAAGCTGTGATACTATTCCTAAAGTGACTTTTTCTAATTACTAATGGAGGCTTGGACGTATCATTTGGTTTGAACCAGCAATGGCAGATTATGATTTGTTGTGTAAGAAAGTAGTTCCATGCAAAAATGCGTTTTTTTATGACCGCACTCAGTTTTTCCAAATGAATAAAAATGTACTAGTTCATTGAACTGTTGTATATAAGCAATATCACACTTGCAATCATGCTGTATGTCTCTAAATCAGCACTGCTGTGATTACCTACTGCACTCGTGGCTGCGGCCGAATCACTGCAGTGCTGATGTAGGGACATATCACACTCTTGCTCATGTGATATTGCTTAAATATATATAATTGTATATATTTATTAAATTTGCTGTACTGTGCAAAAGTCTTCAGCACATAAGATGTTTCACAAAAGCATTTGTCTTAAGATGGTTATTTATATCTTCAGCTTTAGAGTGTCAATAGGAAATATAAATGTCAGACTCCCAAACATTACTTTTGCAAATAGAAAAGATTAGAATTGAAGAACAGGGAGCCCTGCAACAGACGTCATGGCCCCCACACAGCCCCCCACTGAACATTGTGTCAGTCTGAGATTACATATTGAGACAGAAGCAATTGAGTCAGAAATAAATTGAAGAACTTAATTCTCCAAGAAGCTTGGAACATCCTGTCTGCCAACAACCAAGAAAAAGTGTGTCCAGATGTAGCAAGGAGAATTGATGCTGTTTTAAAGGCAAAGGTGGTCACAGTAAATATTGATTTAGCTGTTTTATATTTATTGCACTTTGTAGCCAAAGGTGATATAGCTTTTGTTATGTTTACTGGACTTTGTATGACATTAAGTGATAAATTAAAACTATATATGTTATTATTTTTGAAGACATTTTTGAAGACATACTCACTATGCAACATTTTTCACAAGTGCATAAAACTTTTGCACATATAAATATATATATATACTGTATATTTTACAGTTTATGCCTGTACAGTTCTTAAAAGCCTGACCTCCTGGCATGCTCATCTTTTAAGATGCTCTATATTCAGAAGATAATTTTAAGATTTATGCATTTCAATTTAATAACAAAATTCCATCAAATTAAATGTATTAATCTTTAAAAGAAAAAAACTATTTTTTTACATTTAGTTAATGCATTAGGTATCATGATCCACAAATTATCAATATATTGTTTTCAGCATTTATTAATCTTTATTAATATTAGTTAATATTAACGTACTTGTTCATTGTTAGTACATGTTTATAGTGCATTAACTAATATTAACAAAAGGCAACTTTTGCTTTAAATAGTGTATAAAAATATGTTAAAATTAACATTTACATAAATGCTTTAAAAGTATTGTTCATTGTTTGTTGATGTTGACTAATGTTGATAAATAATGTTAACAAATGGAACCTTATTGTAAGTGTTAGCATTTAATTTTGTTAACAAAATACACAATACGATTTGATGGAATTTTGCAATGAAATTGAAATATTAAATCTTAAAAATAGGCTAAAACTTTTTTAACTGTAAATATTTATTTGATAATAATGCATTATGTGATAAGTCATGGCATATTTCAGGATTTTGTGATAACTAAAGTTTTGCAAGAAACATTTAAATCCTGAAGGACCTTCATATGACTATGAAGGTCCTTCAGGATTTAAATGTTTCTTGCAAAACTTCAAAAATAGTTAATTCAGAGATCATTCCATGAAAATTTTTCTTCAAAGATATAAAGACAACTGATCCAGTAACTAGCATGCGATTTGTCAAGCTTGTGATACTAAGCATCACTTATGATATTGTGATGTATTATTTATAATTACAGTATGAATTAAACACTGGCTTTGAAATCATGCATCAATGTCTTCAATGAAATGTAAAGGAAACATGATGTTTGGTATATCTAAACATAGACTGCATCCACAAGTGTATAACTACCTGCACACACACACACACACACACACACACACACACACACACACACACACACACACACACACACACACACACACACACATACACACACACACACACACACACACACACACACACACACACACACACACACACACATACTGTACACCCTCAAGTATTCTTGCTAACCGAATTGATTTTACTTTAGAAGACTGTTTAATGAGCATGGAAAAGATGTAATCCATAGGCATGGGTCCATTCCACCAGGAATTCTAATGAGTCTATTGACTACAAATTTGTCTTTGTAAGTTGATAAATGATTACAAGTGAAGCACATTGCTTTCACCTTCATAAACATTACAGTCTGTATCATCTTCAGCACATAGACCAAATACTATCTGGGAGGGCTTTGAAAAAAAATTCAAAGGGGTTTTCATCTATCCTTGAGAACATGTTGATTACTGTTTCAAAGATGAGCTTTTCCCATTTTAAGTCTCAGTAAAATATGTAGTGAATTGATTAATTAAGTAAATGTGTGTAATAAGTAGGCTTGATCAGTTTCTACATCTCCTTTTGCATTCCGCATAAGACAGTGACATGGTTTTGGAATGACATGAAGGCAAGTAATTTATGATGGAATTTTCATTTTTGGGTGAATCATTCCTTAAAGGGGTAAATTGTGTATCAGTAAAAGTATAGGAACCTTCTTCCAATTTCAGTCAACAGAAAACAGAGCTAAACAGAGAGGAAAATAAATCAATGGATAGGGACATGTGTATTGCACAATAATGATCTTTATTCTGTTCCCATGGTGAAGGACCCCCAGAATACCCAACCAAGTCACCATAACAACCAATTTAAAAGATGCTTTGCTACAGCACATGTCAAGTAGCATGTAAGGCTGCAAGTAAAAAAACCTTTTTTAGCTGTTTTATCAGGGAGGCCTTCGATCCGAGCAGATTTAGCAGATTAGGACCCACCTGAGTCTGCCTTACACAAGAACATTATTCATTAAAGTCTACATTGAGAGCACTTTTCCAGAACTGCTTTTATTCAAGAAATGCTAGACCTGGTCTTAAAGTGAAATGATTTCTCTAAGCTGGCGAGGATTTGGAGATGAACACCCTCTCTGTCCCTGAAAAACCACTTATCGACAATGGCAAATACAATAAAGTGTAATGCCTTAAGCCTTGAATATTGCTGATGAGTTTGAAAAGATTGTGATCTTGGCCTGTCAGCTGTTGCAGTCTGCATGATACACAATGTAGCTCGTTATAAGCTAAGATACTTATTAATATTATGCCCTTATCTAAACTTAACCAATCAGTAGAGTGTGTAAGCATGATAAGAAGCTGTTGTGTGTGAGAGAAGCAAGTAATTGTCACGTATTAGATGGAAATGATATCCAGCGACATCATTGTCTGTAGTGAAAGTCGTAGGAATTCAAACCAGTGTAGTCACACAATATCATACGATTTAGCCAAATTTAGAAAAGTCATATGAATCCTGATGATTTCGCCTTGAGAGTGTGTTGGATTGCACTTGTTAAAATGTAATAGTGATTGTTAGCAAATGCAAACATTATACTTTAATGCACTGTAGTATTTTAGGTCATAGCTGGATCAGAACTGGACCACACAACTAAATATTTCAGCAATACTACTGATCCAGTTTAAACAGTTAACCAACACAATACCAACATGTGCAAATATGCATTTCAATCACAGGCAGCCATTTTTCATGGTCTAGTGTCTTGACAAAATAACTACATGCTCAAATAACAAGTTCATTCAAATAATCTCTGATTAGCCATTGGATCTGAACATTGGCATGACATGCTTGAGATACTTTAGAAATTGATGTCACATGTCTTTCATGCCCGCGACCCTGTACACAGGATAAGCGGTTGACGATGGATGGATGGATGGATGTCTTTCATGCATGAATGTCCAGCAAAATGCCTCTATTCTCTTGTGTGTCTGACGGCACAGTCAGAAAGTTCAATAATTATCTGAGCATCATCCTCAGGTAAGTGATGTACATTGTATGATATCGCAAAGCACTTTAGGAAACTATTAGGAATCATTTAGGAATCTGATCCACGATTAAGCCAGTCCTCTGGAGACACTCCATGACATGCACTGGTAGAATATGAAGATGGTTTTTATATGCAAAATGACTGACAAAAACAACTGTGGAGAGATTTGTAATGCTCTTGCTACTTAGATGTGCTCAACCTTTTTTTGATGAACACCCCTCTACTTCCTTCCCTTAAACCCCTGTGCTACTATCATAACGCTAGAGCTATATTGATTTTTTTAAAGATGGTTTTAAGGACACCTAAAGAAGTCATACTTTGAAGGGGCCATATGTACACTTTTTTTAACTTATAATAGAGCGCAACAGTTCTGGAAATACAAATCCTATTCATTTTTTCCATAGGCAAATACATTTTTAAAGGTCAATAACTTAGAAACATACCATGAGCTCTGCGGTTGTTCATTGCTGGTATATGCCTTTGTTGAAGACATTAGTCCTCAATATTTTTACTTCATTGTTTAAACATTTTGTTTAATATTGTAAATCCTTGAGAAATACTACACTACCCATGATCCAGCAGGGACAGATCCACCAATCAGAGTATTTGTTAGTAAGCCAACAAAGCTTGTGACATTTACCCAGCAGTGGCCGCCCACTCCCATGACGCACTGTGAATGATGCAATCAAGTCGGTCTACTTTCACCCTACTTTTTGATTCCGTACCTCTATGACTTCTATATGTAAATGAACTCTGCTATTTTTGGCTAATCGTTTCAAGTTGCTAATAAATAATAGATGTTGATGTGTAAATGTTGGTCATCATATATACTGTAAATGTTCTTATAGTTCTGACATCGTACCCGTGATGTGTTCCTTATGACGCATTTTGGCTGCTTAGATTTAATATATGTGTTGGATTTTTTGAACGTTAGAGTACAGAGTAACTTTTATTCCTAAATTGTGCAAGTAAAATTTAGTTTTTCATATGTCGTTTTAAATAACATTGTTGATTTTAGGTTTTGATTACATTACTGAGTATTAATTAAACTACATATTGTGTCAATATTTTGTAGACCACCTTGTAAGAACACACATAATTATTATGATTGTTGCAATATAATTCAGGTTCCACTGAACAAACATCATTATTGATGGGCTATCTATACCTTGAAGCAGTGGCGTAGATTCCAGGGGGGATATATACGATAATCAAAACAAACAAGTACAACTCCCCCATTATTTATAATATGATCAATGGAAACATGTAAATGCTTCACTCTAAATCTACTCCCTTGCCTTGAAGCAACAGTAATGATTGGCAAAGTAGCCATGATAATAGATTGCTTCTTGCTGACACTTCCACAAAGAGAACAGAGCAGATTCAACCCTGAGTTTGACAGCGACCATGGACATCAGAGTGCATGAGAAGTCATACCTTGGCTTCAGTGGCCACACAATTAGGTCATTATCACTGACCTCCAGAGATGACAGTATTATTTCCTCAGCAGAGGTGTCGCTAGACGTGACATGGGGATTAGACAGTTAGTGCCAAATCTTAATGCAAATCTATTTACTAAAATTGTAAATAGTTCACTCCGGAGGTCAATTGTTCAGGATTTTAGATTTTTTGCTATTAATACTTCCGTTAAGGTTTATAAATATATATATATATATATATATATATATATATATATATATATATATATATATATATATATAAGCCAGCACATGGCTTATTGTTACAGTGGCCCTAAGTAACATACAGTGGCAATTTTCATGATCAGTTCAAAGGTCAAATTTCAGTGTATATATATATATATATATATATATATATATATATATATATATATATATATGTATGTATGTATTTATATATAAATATACAGTGTTGGAGAGTAACGGAATTCATGTAATGGAATTACATATTTAAAATACAAAATATAAGTAAGTATTCCACTACAGTTAAAATTTAAATCATTGGTAATCAGAATACAGTTACATTCAAAAAGTATTTTGATTACTGAAGAGATTACTTTGCATTTTATTGTTATTTGTTTCATTTAATATTTAATCCTTTCAGATGGAAAACATTTATACATATAAATGATGCGATCCAAAGTGCATTTGAGCAGCGGTGAAACACTTTCTTATGGTGGGTTACATTCATACAAGAAGACAGAGAAGTACGTTTGAAGTAAGTTTGGAGCAGAAGAAAAATAAATAAATCTTGTGTAAATTATGCTTTATGCTAAGCTAAAATGCTCTTTCTAGCCATTTTACATGCACATGTTACCAGAAAAGATCATATTTTTTTATCAAGAAAATTCACTTTAGATCATACTTTACTTTTTTCTTATAAGACCTTTGATATTATGGCAAAAATTGTATTCTTGATAATAATTTTTGTATTGTTTTCCTGTAAAAATATCAAAAAATCCTTAAAACAACATCAATTAGATTTATCTCGTTTTAGAAGCAACTCTGCATAAGATATTTAGGTTTTTCAGAGAATGTGTTTTTAACGTGTATTTTGTCTTAATGTAGTGACAGAATTGTAATAGTCAAAACAAGTGGAAAAAATCTACCAGTGCTGAAGAAGTAATCCAAAGTATTTAGAATACATTACTGACATTGAGTAATCTAATTGAATAAATTACAAATTACATTTTACTGCATGTATTCTGTGTAATCTGTAATCTGTAGTGGAATACATTTTAAAAGTAAACCTCCCAACCCTGAAGACATTGTTAAGCTTCATTTAACAAACCAAATAGCTTTCAACTGTGTTTGATATAATGTAATTTTCTAGTACCAAATTAGCAATTTATCATGATTACTCAAGGATAAGGTGTTGGAGTGATGGCTGCTGGAAATGGGTCCTGTCTGGATTTGATAAAAAATTATATGAATAATATCAAACAATAAAAATAATATTTGATTAAAATAGTGATTATGCTGTTTTTTTTACATCAGTAATGTCCTGACTATACTTTGTGATCAGTTGACTGTCACTTTGGGGAATTAAAGTACCAATGTCATTCCAAAACAGCAAAATCTGTACATTATTCCAAACTTTTGGCTGCCAGTTTATGTGTATATATATATATATATATATATATACACACATACACACACACTCTCTCTCTCTCTCTCTATATATATATATACACACTAAGCACTTTATTAGGAACACTACGGTCCTAATAAAGTGCCCGACAATGTCTTCTGCTGCCTCAAAGTTCGATGTGTTTTGCATTCTGAGATGCTTTTCTGCTCACTATGATTGTACAGAGTGGTCGTAGCCTTTCTGTCAGCTCGAACCAGTCTGGCCATTCTCCGTTGACCTCTCTCATCAACAATATATATCTGAAGCCATATTTTTGTTTATGTGATTAGATTAACTTTATCTGAACAGCAAGCACTAAAAATGCTTTTATATATATATATATATATATATATATATATATATATATATATATATATATATATATATATATATATGTTTTTGTCCATTTTCAGACTGATAGCAGCTGAAGTAAGAGGGGTGGAAAAATTATAAAATGAAGAGCTGGTTTGAAAAGTTACTTGCTACGTCACAATTCATTTTCATAGAAGGGGGCTGTGTATGGTCAGAGAGTGAACAACTTAGCATTATTTTACATAATGACCCACACATAATGGACTAGTTATTTTACTTTATATACTCTTATACCTCTAAAACATACAGGCTATCGAGAAAAGATCCGGGGCTTCCCTTGCTAAAACTGTTGAATTGTGGCAAATAGCAGCAAACTAAACAATTTGCTACAAATGTTTGCCACGGGGGTTTCCCATGACACTACATTTTTGTAAGGGCTTCAGCCGAGGTCTGGGGACATTTCTGTTACTCAGCTAACCAAAAATCACTCAGTCCAACTTGAGAAGCTGCACAATTACACTTTCTTTGCCAATAGTGACAATCTGTCAAAACACAATTCTGACTTTCCCAGGTTAAGATTTGACAGTGTTGCGTGACACATAAAGTACTTGTGACATAGAGTAGAAGTGTCAAAATTAGCAGGGTGCACAATAAAATGAACAGCATTACATCAAGTTTATTACCAATGCCAACAAAAACACAGCCAATAAGGGCATAACACCATGTTAAACAGTCTGAGTCATGTTCTCACAGATTAGCTAGGCTTATTAAGGACACTTGAGCAATATCACAATAGCAAGCATGCTGTTGGACTCAATATCAGCAGGTAGCATAATAGGTGACATTAAACCCAGAGCTTTTACTGTATCTTAGTGTTCTCTTTCTTCAGATGGGAGCGATAAAAGAAATCAATGGTGAGTCAATGGTTAGGGAAGATTTCTTGATGTTTCTTGAGTGAGATGGAAGATAAAAGGAATCCAGCCATTTCTATTAAATATTCAAGAAACTCTCACAAGACAAGCATATGATTTATTGATTGAAAGAAAGGAACAATAGAAAGGAAGGAAGGGTTTCAACTTTTTAAGAGCTCCTTTGAGTAAATGGAACTTATATATATATATATAATGGGACCTCTCTGGACCCATTTAAACGATTAGCTGTGCCGTACTGGGTTAGCACCATTCACCAGATGCTAATGGACTACCCTGGGAACTTTCCTCTAAGCTAGCAACAAGGTTAACGTTCTTTCCAAACAATCCATTGGGGGAGATATTAAATCGACATAGAGACTGGAAAAATAGGCTGAGAGGGGAAAAAAGCTGAAACAGCAGTTTGTTTTTAAATCAAACAGAGGCTTGGGAATACGTAACGTTCAGGATCACCATACCAAAAGCGCCTTTACAAAGTGGATGTTTTATGCTATGTTGGGCTTTTGCTCCCTAATAGGCCACAGTAGAGAAGCTGTTTGTACTGCCAGCTTGCAGTCCATTGCATTTTGGCCTATCTATTCATTTACACAAGAGACAATGGCTATTTTAATGCCCAGTGCTGAAGTACAGGTACGTTTGTGGTACTTACACAAGCTGTGTTTGATTTAATTTATGGAATGCAATTAATAGCGCTGTCTTCTCAAACTGAGTCCCTGGTGGTATAATAACAAAGGTGCATTTTAAAGAGAGAAACAAATTATAAATATCTTGTTGGTATTGGTTGTATTTACACAAAGTGGTGCCAAGGAGCTCAATTCTTGCATGGATAATTTTCTTAATGCAATTTGAAATGCTTAACAGCAAAGTAGCCTACCTGAAACAGAGCTAGTAGAACACAGCTATTTCAGTTTTTAGAAGAATATCTCAGCTCTGTAGGCACATACAATGCAAATGAATGGTGACCAGAACTTTCAAGCTCTAAAATCACATAAAGGCAGCATAAAAGTGATCCATATGACTCCAGTGGTTAAATCCATGTCTTCAAAAGCTAAATGAAAGGTGTTGGTGAGAAACAGATCAATATTCAAATACTTTATTACTATAATTCTCCACTATCACTTTCACGAGTGAAAGTGGAGATTTATAGTAAAAAAGGATTGAAATATTGATCTGTTTCTCCCTCAAATCACATTGCTTCAGAAGACATGTTAAACCTAATTAACATATAAAAAATTAGTCGTATGGAATACTTGTACTACGACTGAGCTAAAATATACTTCTTAAAATTTTTGTTTGTGTTCTGCAGAAGAAAGAAAGTCATACACATCTGGGATAGCATGAAAGTGAGTACATGATGAGAGAATTTTCATATTTGGGTGAACTATCCCTTTAAGACTTCTATTTGAATGGACTCAGCACGTGCATTGAGTAATAATTAGGCAATCAATGTTTTGCTAGCTTTGGCAATTAGCCCCTGCTGGTAGATGCCACAACTTCACCAAGTTTCTGGAACTGAGTGCCCATGAAGCAAAGATTGTAAAATACAGGAAGCATACTTCCAGAACTGCATGCACCAGCTGACCAACTGCCATTGAGATGAATGGGAATGCTCTCTCCAGGTATATTAAACCTGGCAACAATGTTTACTCAAGGGTTGCGGGTTTGTTGGTTGTCCCCCATGATTGGCACAACTCATCTCGTCTGCCAACTCAAAATGATAGATCTTACTTTAGTCACAATTACTATTCATTCATGTTCATGCATTATCACAAAATTAGCCATCTGACTTACTGCATCTCACAGAATCAGGTGGAAGGTTTAGAGTCCACCAAGAAGCTCCATGGAGTGGATCTGAGAGACTAAATTTTCCCAGAACTATTTGAAGTGAATTGCAAGAGATCTATGACTGAGCTTTTATGTAAAGAAAAACAGTATTGATTTCTTTGTCAGAGTGAAACTGAACAACCACAGGGCAGTGCCCTGTCTTTCCAGGGTTGTCCCATTACAATCACTGTTAAAAGTCCCCAAAGAGTATAACTATAGCTAAGGGCAAATTTAAAGGGGTCAGGCACATTGCCCTAAAATCAGGTGTGGATTGGCTTGAAACACTAGGCGAAGGTCAACATAATATATTTTTTTGATATGTGATATATTATTAATGTGTACCTCTATACATTAACCCTTTCAGACCTGGTGCCAATTACACTATGTGCTTTGTTTATTCCATTTTGTTTTAATTTATTGTTATATGTGACACACACAATGTGAATTAATGCATTACATTTCCAAGACCTAGTATTTATCATAAATAAAAAAATAAAAAACAATACATACATACATACATACATAAGTATTAAGGCACACTGCCTTTGATCCAAAAGAAGTAAAGTAGTAGCTTATTTACTTTATTATTTTGTATGACTTTATTTTGTCTCCCTCTCCCTTTTTCTTCCCAATACATAGCTCTCCTCTTGCGCTCTCTCTCTCTCTATTTCATTGACTGTTGCTCATTGTCATCCTCTTGCTCGTTAGGACAGTGTGCACGTCAGTGATGAGACGTCTAGATATCTAGCTGGTTTGAAATCCATCGTAGTGTCTGTCACTATTCTCTGCATGTTGAGTAAGGAATGCATCCACTATAAGACCATTCGTAGTGAGATCTGAGACTTCTCATCCAAATCAGTCGCCAACTCAAAACATCAAAGGAGGCGAGCTGTAGTCGTGTAGTGTACACTTGGCTTTAGACGACTATGCAGTGATGTAAGAGAGTGTGAATGCACAGTACACTGAAAGGCAGTACATAACTTAGCTGTGAAATTATTGCAGGTTTTCTAGACAAAGCTCAATTTCCAGCTGTGGTCTCCTGGCAACAGAAAGTAGAGTAGACTAGAGTAGCAAAAATCTGTACTCAAGTACGAATTGCACTTAAAAATAATTATCATGTAGAAGTGAAAAGACTACTCATTTAGTGAGTTACTAATTAGCATATTACATTTCAAAACAAGCAGATGAATTCATGAGTGAACAAGATTCCATGTTCAACATTCAATATATATGAAGTATTTCTGTGCAGTGGGACTTCGTTATATCCATCAGGAATTGATTGGATTGTGAAAAGTGGTCTCATTAAAATAGATGGTTTGAGGGAGGGACTGAAAAATAAGAGGATTTGTTGATATCAACTGAAAAGGACAGTCCTTTTATAGGTGGGTCAAAATTTGGAGGAAATATAACATAGACAAACATTTTTGCTCTGTGAAAGAATGCACTACAAGAAAATGTGTGATAAAATCAGTGTTATAAATGGAAAACATGAAGCTTATCTCAGTAATAAATAACAAACATCTTTCCAGGAGACAAGAGGTTTGTACATAATCTTGTGACAGAAACACTTCCACAAACCTGTGATTTTTTCAAAACAACAGATATAACCAAAAAATGCCAATTATTAACATTATAACAATAATGTCTCGGTTACTGATGTAACCTCCATTCCCTGATGGAAGGAACGAGATGTTGTGTCAATGAGTTGACACTAGGGGTCATTTCTTGGGAGCCCAGACATCTCTGATCTTGAGAAAAGGCCAATGAGAATTGGCATGTGGAATTTGCATGCCACTCCCCCGGACATACGGGTATAAAAGGAGTGACACAGCAAGTGCACATCAGGTATCGCACTGAGGAGCCATGCCAAAGACCGGGCCATTTCATATGAGGATATGAGTGGCTCGCAGCGACTTGAGCTGGTGCTGACTCTAAAGGAGGAGACGGCAGGGGAGTTGCGACATACGGCAAGAGCGTAGGCCACCTTGGTGGTTGAAATACGCCACCGTCGTTGTGTTCTCCATCCGGAGCAACACATGCTTGCCCCGGATCAACGGCAATAGCCTCTTCAGGGCAAGTAGGGGACTAGAAGGGGACTACAGCGTCGGACGTACCAGCGGGCGGGGCCTTGCGACGGGGCAGAGCCCGGGGTGCTGAGCCTAGAGACATCGAAGCACTTACCTGGCTCCTTGTGACCGCTCCTAGAAAAGCCAGGGATGGGGGAGGAAGATTTTCATCCTCGTGGCCTGTGGAGACCATCGGCTCGGGGGTGGGCTTGTGCCATGGCTGGGCGCGTGGAAGCAGGAGGGCCGGTTCCAGGGTGCCGTACCTGCCAAGGAGAACCGGTGGCCAGCGGTCGTGATAACGACGGCCGGGGAGACCAGAAGTAGAGCCCAGGGGCTGAGGAAACTGCTCTCTTTTTTTAAATGTGGGTACCGCAAAATTTGCAAAGAAACAAGGATTCTCCACCCGACCCTCCGGTGGGGGAGGGAGTGGTCTGCTTACCAGCTCCCATAGTGCAGTTTCCTGAGTCCCGGGGCTGCCCGTTTCAGGGGCTTTGAAGCCTTCTTGGGGTTCTTGGTGGCCGGCCGTGAGGGGCGGGCTGTGGCAGGGCTGGTGTCGGTGTTGGCACCACAGGGGCAGCTCCTGCATTAGATCTGGGTCAGGACTACCCTTGTGTAGTTCTCTGAGTGCCTTGGCTTGGTGCACCTGCAAGAGTGCCATGGCAAGCAAGGCGGAGGTGGCGTGTCCAGCACCGCTGTAGGCCTTAGCCGTCAGGGACGACGTCAGCCTACAGGCCCTGGACGGGAGCCTCGGAGGGTTCCGCCAGGTGGCGGCGCATTGCGGGCACTGCTTGACTGCTGTTTTTGACCGCGTGCGGCCAGTGAAAGGTGCCTGCCGTGAGTGTGTGAGCACATCATGCACCTCCGGGAAGAAAGGAATGGGGGCGGAGCATGGCCGTGAGTGGCGCTCTGGCCCCAGGAACCAATCGTCGAGCCACGAGGGTTCAGGGGTGGGCGGAGGATTCCACTTGCGGATGCCAGGGCAAGTATGGCCGTCAGCTCCATGTCAGCCTGCGACTGAGCCTGAGAGAGTCTAGCCGAGTCCTCAGCCTCAGACATGACAAACCCGCTCTCCGATGCCGCGATCGACAGCACATCGCCATCAGGCACGCCGAACGAGAACTAACCGGCAACCTCCCCCCACAGCGTTCGGTTGGAGCATACAAGCGTGATGGGGAGTGGGAGGTCTGTGGGGGAATACCTGGCAGAGAGGCTCCCATTGAGGTCCCCATATCGCTCCCAGTGCTAACCGACCCCGCCTCATACCCGTAGGTAGAAGGACCGAGTCGGGAAGCAGCTGGGGTGGCTTGCGCTCTTACAAGGGTGAGCCGCGACCACAATGTAGCCATGGTCATGTCCTCGCAGTGAGGACAGATCCAACAGCCAGCCTAGAGAGATGAATGGTGATGGCGAATTCAGCTCTGTGAACTTGACTGCTCGGCTCCAAAGAAGATATCTGATGTGCACTTGCGTCACTCCTTTTATACCCGTATGTCCGGGGGAGTGGCATGCAAATTCCACATGCCAATTTTCATTGGCCTTTTCTCAAGATCAGAGATGCCTGGAGCGACCCCTAGTGTCAACTCATCGACACAACGTCGAGTGAGTGACAGATAGGGAACTGTCGTTTATTACTGCATGTTAACAATACAGTGTTCCAGCACTTTAATCACAGACTTGTATGTCAAATCAGCATGAAACTAAAATTATTAGAGAGAATGAACTGTGTTTGTGTTCTGTGAAGGTGTTAAAATAGTAAAAGTGTAAAATTCAGTGTATACAGCAGAATATATTATATTAAAGGGCAATATTTTCTCCCTGGAACTGATTTTATGGGCATTTTTGATTCTAAATTTATAAATCATCCTTTTTCAAATATTTTAATTTAGTCAGTTAATTCAGTCTGAATAAAGAGATAATGTAGACCGTTAAAATTAAACCAATAAAATTAAATCAGCATCCACTAATATTTGTAGGGCTGGGTATTGGTTCTGATATTCAAATGTATTTGATTTAGTTCGATTCCAATTTGGATTAGACTCAATATCAATTCCTTTGTGAATATTTCAGTTAAAACAAAGCTATCGTAGAAAGCTTGGACTATAGCACCTGACTATTTTTGTCCTTTTTGGACCTTGACAGACATGGTCACAACTAAGAACTCTTTTTGAGTGGAATGTGACTTGGAATGACATGAGGGTAAATATTGACTATTAAAATGTTTGGGTGAACTAATGTTTAAAACTATTGCTTTTTTTTTTTACAGAAAGATATCACATAACACAGTTTTTGTTTTTTTCTATTGTGAAGAGTACAGTTATGCGGGGGGTGGAGTAATAACTTCTGTATATACTAAATCATAATAGCTCATTTACACATATTCCAGAAAACTATTTAAAGACACAAAAGCTGCGTGCAGCATGTAAATTGGACAGATACATTCGCTACAATAGGTTTCCATTTAGATCAGACTACAGGGTTCCACTGACACACTTGAACACACAAGCACATGCGCACTATTCAAAAACATATAAGAAATTCACTTATGTGATAACATGGACACCTTAACTGTGATCTCCGACAAAAGCTTATATGTTAAAGAGCTTTCTCTTTAGAGACTTTTAATCCCTTAAACGCCGTCATTCATGTCTACATGATGTTTAAGAGTGCTGCTTTCTGCAGAACCCAGAATAAGCAGTTTTCTAAAGTGCATGTAAACAGGGTTTGGAGGGTTCATTTTGAATGTATTCCACTTCAGATTACAGAATACATGCTGTAAAATGGAATTTGTAACATATTCCATTAGATTATTTAAGATCAGTAACATATTCAAAATACTTTTTAGCACTGGCAGATTTTTTACTATAAAAATTCTGCCAGTACAGTAAGACAAACTACACATGTTAAAAATACATTCTCTGAAAAACCTAAATATCTTATGCAGAATTGATTCTAAAACAAGGTCAATCTAATCCACAGTGTTTTTTTCTGAGGTTTTGTCTGATTTCTTTTGATTTTCCCGTGATGTCAAGCAAAGAGTCATTGAGTTTGAAGGAGGCCTTAAAATACATCCACAGGTACACCTCCAATTCAGTACACATCCTATCAGAAGCTAATTGGCTAATTGTCTAAAGGCTTGACACAATTTTCTGGAATTTTCCAAGCTGCTTAAAGGCACAGTTAACTTAGTGTATGTAAACTTCTGACCCACTAGAATTGTGATATAGTCAATTAAAAGTGAAACTGTCTGTCTGTAAACAAATGTTGGAAAAATTACTTGTTTCATGCACAAAGTGGATGTCCCAAACAACTTGCCAAAACAACAGTTTAGTACAAATTAAATCTGTGGATTGGTAAAAAATGTGTTTTAATGACTTCAACCAAAGTATATGTAAACTTCTGTCTTCAACTGTATATATGGAATCAAAGATATAGAAGCTTAAGTGAAGTCAAATTATGTCCACAGAGCAAACTAACATGGAACAATGCTTCTAACCCCAGCTGTAGTTACAACCATAACATTTTGCAATGCAGTTTGCAATGTTCTTTGGGAACTACGGTTTTGGCAAACACCACATTTTGAACTATGTTGGTGAAATTGAAACTTGCGAACATAGTTGGCTAACAATGCTTTCGGGAAACGCAACCCAGCCTGACACAGCAATATTGGTTCATGCAATAACTTGCGGTGTTTTAGCGCTAAACAAAGACAGTTTCCACAGTAACGTAATCCACTGTGAATGAGCTTCTGGACCCGTAAAGTATGTCCATATGTCCAATAAAATAAAAACGTGCAATATGGGATTGGAACATCATGATGATGAGTGACTTATGACACAATTTGGTATTTTTGGGTGAACTATCCCTTTAAGAAGATGTAACAGAGGAAATCTTCCCCACTACCAACCTTTGCCTGGCATTCCTTTCACCATTTACACCGTTTTGAAGATCTTTTTCAACAAACCTTTCCAAAGGATCAAAAAATTTTGATAAATAATTCTGGCTTTTATATCAGCCAGTACTTGTGAAACTGACAATGCATTCCCTTGTGTCCTACTGGCATGTAAGAGGCTGAGCTCTATTATGTGCTTAAGCATTCTGGTCCAGGCTGAGGAGAGAGGCACATTGAAGAAGAGCTGGGCACAAAGATAAACAGTGCTAGCAGTTTTGTCAAAAGGATTTCCTTGCTTGTGGAGCAGTCTATCACATCTTTCTGTCTCTGTCATGGTGATAACAGGTGTGAATGGGAGATTAACGTGCTGTCTGTGACAGTTTACCTTGCTTCTGCCCTCATAGAATAGCTAAAAAGACAGGAAAGCTAAACCTTTGGAAAACACTTCAACTGTCAACTGCTTAAAATCCCCCCTCCTGTCACTGAATCTCAGACAGACAGAACAGGAAAGAGACTCTCAGTAGACTCATTGAATGTTCTATGCTAAATGACGTGCCTCTCTCTCTATTTACATTTTTCAATTTAAAGTACTTTATTAGCATGATTGTGTTTACATAGAATACTGCCAAAGCATTAATACACAAAACAGATAATGACAAGAAAATTTATTATAATAAAACAGTAACAAATAACAATAAAAACAGAATTAAAATAAGGTGCCAGGTAATTAATAAAATTAAATAAATACTATAATAACAAAATACACTATACAATAAAATAAGCATTTAACAAGACATTATGAATATAAAAAAATACAAAAATAAAAATACTGTGACCAAAGTACATTAAGGCAGTGATTGGTTTCTGAGGGTGTGCACTTCAAAAATGAATTTTGCTGCAACTGATGCATGATGGTCCTCCCCAAGTAACACCTGAATTTGATCTGTTTCTGCTGAACTGGAAAACTGTGGCATGAGGTTTGAGAGTTTGTCAAAACACTTCTCTCTCACCTCTCACCAATATCTCGAAGTGAAGGAGAAAATGTGTCTCTGTGTCAACCTCACCAGTGACAGTGAGCACAGACTCATTCTTCCTTTGGAAGACATGTTTGTCTGTGTCTGACTTTATCTATGGCCAGACTGTGATCACTGAGCCTGTATTTGGTGAGGATCATCTCTGTTTTGTATCTCTTATGGTGCGTTCAGACCAAAGGCGACGAGAGCGTCAAATAGACGGGAAGTCATTCATTTTCAATGGCAGCCAGTGTCTCTCGGCGGCAAGAAGCGGCGCGTCCGTGGCCGGCGCGTCTTGGGCATTGTGGGCCTCAGAGGAAAGTTCATGTGCGGGCAATATTATGGTAATGAGCTTTGAAGTGGTTCAGCGGCAACCTATTAGAATATAGAAGTGCTCCGCTCTAGCGAAGTCTAGAGAACACAACAGTGTAAACTTTGGTTCCCACCAAACAATAGTTCAGAAGACAACTAATTACTGCCGTGGAGGGATTCCCGTAATATACAATCTGTCCCTGTTTTCGTACATGGATATGTGTATTTTATTTCGTTTATTTTGGTAACAAACAAACATAATTTTAATGACTTTCTGCCATCGATCGATTTCTTACTCTCACATTTAAAAGATTTCATGATGATATACGCTACTTGCGATAGGTCAGTTGACATGTCTGGATGTTTTGTGGCCCCTTTAAATATAGTTCACAAAACCAAGCATTCCGAATGAATGTTGCCACCTATTTCAACTACGTCAGAGTGTCCACGAATCTTCCATAACGTTGAATTTTCACACTCTCGCCTCCTCTTGTCTGAATGCACGGTTACAGTGTGGAGATATTCTGCCAGATTATACTTTCTGTTTAGGGTCTTATATCATTCCAATTTTCTTTGGTTTTTACTTTCATTTTCCCAATTGTCCAAATATGAATTTTTGCTTTCTTTTATAATTTGGTTTATTCTGATTTGGTTTTGCTCAGCAATGCTGGTCTGAAACTGGTGTTTGTTAGTTGTTTGTTGGTTTGTGAGTTTCAGAGCCAGCTGAAAAAGGGGACTGGTTTTAGGCTTCAACCCTTGGGTTTCATGTTGCAGTATGTTAGGGGAATTTGAATTTAGGTGTGTCCAAAATTTGAGCATGCAGGGATTCTATGGAGTGTTAGATTCTAGAGTGATCTGCCAGACAGAGTGGAGCTCAAACCTCACTTCCGTACAGAGCAATAGGCATTCATTATAACGCTATCAAAGATTTTACACCAAATTGTTACAGGAATATCTATATGGGTAAATTTGCCCTTAAAAGCATAGAATGCTCTTCTAGCTTTCTCTTTTAGTGCATTCACTGTAGGGTGTAGGGTGTGTTCTATTGCAGAGTTTCCCAGAGTGAATGTGTATCTGGTTTCCTGTAATCTGTTTTGTTTTCTTAATTTAAGATCTTAATTTTAGTTTTGTTTTCAAATTGACTGTAAGGGCCCAGTTCTGACATATTCTATAATTTATTAAAGTTTAAATTTAGTTAAATTACTTTGACAGATGGTAACCATAAAAACTAACAGCATATATTTCAAAAGAAACAAAGAAACAAATAAAATATGTCATTGTTTTGTCATTGGAACAATTATCTACATCTCAATGTTTTTAGTAGTTGTTTGTGTAGTACTACTGCTTTCATTATTTCTATTAATGGGTCAAAGAACTACATAACCCACCCACTCTTGTTTGTCTAGGTAAATGAGGTAATGATGTGGTAAATAAAGACTTGAACCTGTTAATTAGTGGATTAGAACTCTCTGGGAAATATTTTAGCATCTTCTGAGAACCCCAAAAATATAATAACAAAATTATAGGTTGATTCAGTAGACAGAATCTCAAAAATAAACATGAACTCTCTCACACTTGCTGTGGATTTGAGCACAATGCTTGTAAAAAATGTCTGACAGCAATAATATAAATTTCCCTTCCCTTTCATTTCTTTGATTTGTATATTGCAGATTAAAGTAATGAATGTTTAAATAGAACTGCAATCACTGCAAATTTGTTTATGACAGCATTTATATGGTTTATTTAGACAAATATATATATATATATATATATATATATATATATATATATATATATATATATATATATATATATATGAAGCTCAAAGACACTAGGAGTAAAATCCACCCCCTATTTACACTCTACAGCCTATTTTTATTCACATGTGGCACTTGGCAAGTGTTCTTTTTGGACAATATGACATTAATATGTTGCTACATATGAACAATTTGCTAAACGTGATGCCCACATCCTCATACCAGTATGTGGGTGGTTTTAGTATAATTAGTTGAGGATCTAGCCTGTTAACACAAAGTTTAGTGGTTCAATCCCAGGTAGGGCAAACTAAGAGATTTACCATGATCCCATTCCCGCTCTTACTATTGTGTCGAATAAAGCTCTTGACCCAAAGTCACTCCAAAGGGAACGTCCATACAATTAGTACAGTTTAAATGCTTCAAGTATCGTCCTCTTCTCATGATGTTAAAAGCTTGCTGTCAACTCAGAAGAGGTTCTCACCCTCAGAGTATAAATATGAAGCTTTGTAGCACTGGTACTGAGCAAGCTACAAGCTGGGTCCATCTGTTTGTGTCTGCTGTATTTAGTAGCCTTATGTGTGAACATCTGTGTAGAGGTCCTAGCATCTCCACCTTCTTGAACAGAATTGGGAACAAAAGACTGTCTGCATGCTGTAATCACACTAAAGCTCTTCTGATGTTCCGCGATACAGACAAGCCATTTCAATTATGCATGAGAACTGCATCAAAAAGGCTCTTGGAAACATGAGCTTAAGGATTAGAAGTTAACAATAAAGGAGAACTCAGAAATGTATAATGCAGAATCTTTGTAACACTCCCATTCTTTGATGTGTTGGTGTGACAGTAGCAATCGCCAGTTGTATGAAATGATGGTGTGAACAAAGGCTTCTGTGATGTCAAGCATTTTCACTGTGCAGCTCTGAAATAGACGGCTGATGTGGGTGACGCTTGGACATAAACAAATAAGGTGAAAATACATTTTTCTAATTGGGCTGTCAAAATGACTGTGCTGACGTGGTACTTAAGAATAATCTGTCTTGTGGCCCCAGATCAGCCTTAAAGCCTTTTACAAAAGCTGCAAAAACACTAGATAATAGAAGGCTGGATACAAGAGATAGAACTGAAATCCACTCCAAGGCTTTAGATATTAGGTGACCTCAGCAGTCACAATCCAAGTCTCTGTGAGTCTTACATACAAATTGATAACACTGGCACAAGGCCTCACAAGTAGTGCAAATAATAAAAGCGAGTTTATCATAGATGCAACATGATTGCAAAGGAACTCGACATGTGGCTATCAAATAGTCCGGGACCTTGACATCGACCCCATTCTGCCGAGTTACTGACAAGCATCCTATCCCATCAGCCATTTTTGCATCAGTTCAAATTTGTTTAGTTTTTCCTGTGGTGCTACTGATTGTTGCACAAGCCAATTCAGTGAAAAGGGTTCTAGTTCTACAGAAACCAGGAAGTAATCATGTTCACATACACAATCCCTTACAAAAATTTAGAAATCATGATAAATTTGCCACAATCTTTCTGCATATTCACCACTGATCATTTCATTCATGCATAAAATTGTCCATTGCTGCCAAAGGTTTCCTGCAGGTTATTATCACCACTACCGGTAAAGACCTGGCAAACGTCTGGCAAACATTTGTGGCGAATCACAAGCTCATGTTCATGTGAAAATAATGAGTGGCAAGAATATCTCGATTTTTGTAAGGGATGATGAAATGCAATTAAGAGGTTGCATTTTTTCCTCTAAGATTTTTTCTCAACTGACGGTTAGGTTTAGGCTGTACGATTAATACAATATTTACTTCTGTGACTGTATTACATCATTTACAACTAAAAAACAACTCACTTTTGGCACCACTCTGTGGACAATTCACCCAGAATCTGGAGCTCACACGTGCACATATGTTGAACAACACTTTCAGCTTTGGCCACTGGGGGCAGTGGTTTGAATTTTGGAAAGCACAGATCGATTTCAGCTGAAGAACTTTCAACCTACTCACAGCATTCACTGAATTCACAGTGAGATCAGTTTGCATAGATGTTAGAGGAGAAAAGTCACTAAACAGTTGCACCATTTTTACGTGCAATATTCAGCATAAAAAACAGCGTTTTATTCAATAACCACCAGAAATACAGTTGAACTATTCGTTAGCGTTAGCGTTAAAATAGTACTGCACCATGGGTATTTCAATTAACATAATTCTTGTCAGTGCAAACTAGCCTCCTTTTTTATATAAATTAAGCTTGTTGTAGACGGCATTATTCTCAAAGCTACATGCAATTTGTCCAGCCCAATAGACAATGCACTATTAAACATAAAGTGATGTTTGAGTATATTTTCTATGGATTTTAGCAGCAGTAACTCCTTAAATTATGATAAAATGATTAAGAGTGATGGATAGCTTTTGGCTACCATGTAAAAGATGAGTTTGTGCCAAAATAGTGGAAGCATTTCCATTTCATTTACTTCTGTTTTATTTATGCATGTTAATATGGTTAGTTGCATTGGTCACACTTTATATTAAGTGTCTTTAACTACTATGTACTATGATTAAAATGCATACAATGTATTTACTGTGTAACTACATGCTGATCTGCAAAATTCTCACAAGATTCACATTTGCTGCTACTGAGTTTGAGGTACGGGTATGTTTAGGAGTAGGGTTAGGTTTAGGGTTAGTGATAAGGTTAACAATGTAACTACAAATATAATTAAATGCAAATACTTTAAATGTAAGTACAATGCAACAACACATATGTACATAATAAGTACATTGTTTCAATTGCTTAAGTACATGGTAGTTAAAGACACCTAATATACATTTTCCATTTAGCACTGTTTTCCTTGCAGACTATGATCCTTTCAGAACAGACTTGTGACCAATTTTTGGCTCATGTACACCAGTTAAGATTAAAAATAATTAAACAGATAATAGGAACAAACAGTTTTAGATTTATTGTTAAAGACTTTGGTTTTTAACTTTATCAACATTCTTCAGGTTATCTTTATTTGGTATTTCTTCAGAGTTTTATTTCTCTCCAGTTGTGATCGCAACACACGACGAGTGTCATGACACTCGGACCATTGTCATGAAGCTCATGCCAGGTAGCTCCGCCCACTGTGAAATCTCATAACTCATAACTGTACATTAAACATCATATAACTTTTGCAAATGTCTACATATTTTGTTTAAAAATGTTCCTGTAGTGTTTTTCACATAAAAGCAAGGTTTCCATCAACCCTGCAGACTTTGTTATGTTTATTTGTGGTTGTCAATGTGAGCTCTTATTATATGAGCTCTTGATGTGAGGGGATCCTGCTGTGCTCATAATTAAGGTTGGCTTATAAGGAAATTACACACCTTAAATAAGTGGTGATAATTAGTTTAGAATCACAGTTGCATTCTCTCAGGGAGAAAGAATGTGTCAACACAAGATTGTTAATTTCTATTGCTATTATAAATGAGAGCTCCACTTTGATTAAAATGATTCAGCTCAATCATGATCGTGGAGCTGGAAGGCTTGGTGAAATAAGGATCGCTGTTGAAGCATTGCACACACTCACGCAATGCCAAGTAACCTTTAGCCCACATAGGGTGGTAATGATGAAAAGCCCAGTAGCCAGGCTGCTGAGCTGAACTTTGATATAGCCTTTTTCCTCATTAAAGCCCTTGACAGCTGTCCATTTCTTCTGTCATGCCTCTTGCTAAGTCAGTATCAGCCCTAAAACACAAACATATACTGACAGATTCAGCCTCCCATAAACAGATTGTGGCTAATTAAGCTGCTTTGCTGACTCCCAATCCGCCCGACTCATCCCAGGAAACTACTGTACATACAAACAGCTTAGCAGTAGTGGAATCTGCCCTTTCAAGTAGCCATGGGAAAAAAGTCCCTTTAAGGCAAGTCAGGTCACTCTGCGGCCATCTTGGCGATGCCCCGGGCAGCTATGTTCTATGTAGGCAATAGGCATCTACTTGAGTGGGAAAAGATTGAAATCTAAAAAAAAATAAAATTCTTCTTCAAAAGTACATGCTAAATGTTATTGTTTTTAGGCAGTCTCATTTAAGGCACATATCTGTTCTATAATAAGTGTGATTTTAACTTAAATTGTGCTTAATTAATAATATTAAGATACAAATATCCCTGTATCATATTGGGTAGCCACATGGCATCAAATTATTTTCTTTCGCTTTCTTATCTTTCAGAAAAATCTAAAATGTAATGTCTTTAAAGGATACCAATTATTTTCCTTTTTACAAGATGTAATATAAGTCTCAGGTGTCCCAAGAATGTTTCAGCTCAAAATACCCCATGGATAATTTATGTTATAATTTATGTTACCCCATGTTATAAATGCCTCTTTTTGGATGGAATCAAAAACACTCTGATTTTGTGTGTGTCTCTTGAAATGCAAATGAGCTGCTGCACCCCGCCCCCTTTGTGGATGAGGGATGTGCCTTTACAGCTCGTGCTTCGGATACTACAGCAACAACAAATCAGAACCAATATGACTGACAGTGTAAATACCAGAGTTCAGCCATATAAAAATGAATATATATATATATATATATATATATATATATATATATATATATATATATATATATATATATATATATATATGTATATCTGGTCACCGTGAATACAATCAGAGACAATGGTAACTGACAGCAAGCATTTTCGGGTTAAAAATTTTAAATAACGACATAGCTCTGGTCACCGTGAATATAATCAGAGACAATGGTAACTTTAGCTGCATTAGCCATGGAATCAGCTAACAAGCACATTCGGAAAGGAAAATCCTGCTTTATATTGACACTCATTCACAAAGCAGTCCAGTGTAAAATGATTTGCACAAACATACACAAATGTTTGTATGTTTTGGGGCACATTTCCTTCAAAAACAAAACTTGTCCACTGCGTCTTCAGTGGCTCTGATGCCGGGAGTACATGAAGACACTTTTACAGCCAACAACAGAACACTTATGATGCTTACAAAGCTGAGATAGAGAGCTGTGTGTAGATCACTCAGGGGAGGATCTATGATAATAGGGTGGAGTCCGTCACCAATTTTGGGCGAGGCCTGCTCTAATGTGACGTCAGTTTAGAGCAGAAACGAAAACCGTTCATTTTGACACACTGTTTTTGATTAATAGAAATATAAGAAAGAGGAGTGGTTGGACTTTTAACATTGTTGGGTGGTTGTGCACTGTCGACTCACATTTATGTACAAACACCATGTAAAAGTGAATTTTGAATAATAGGTCCCTTTACAGAAAATTTTTAAATTTGAGTATATGGCAATACTGTACAAAAATGGTCACAAATGCATTCTCTCTTATATAGGGACAGTGGCATTTATTATAATATTGCATTTATTTAATTATTTGATAATGTTTACCATAATATAATTGCATTTAAGCATAAATAAAATTAGGGTTTGTATTTCTTAATACAAAAATCTTTACATTTCTTTACAAAAATGAGTACAGAAGTGTTTTATGTAAAGGAAAGAAGCGTGCACTTTTAGTTCACAGCAGTTAGGATGAGAGGAAGTTAAAATTACTCCAAGCGTATAAATATATTAATTAATTAAATAAATATTTATTTAATTCAAGCTGAATACAAATTCTCCATTGTGGTAGAGAGTTGCCATATGGTAACTATATCTTTTTTTAAATTATTAGTAGAGCTATTCTTTGGTCAGAATATCAGGAAAAATATTCCATCATTAGAACATAATGTGTACCACACAGGGACACTTATGATTATTGTTTTCATGACGACTTTTCTGATTGGTGGATCTCTCTTAGGTAGTATAGTTATTTAATTAATTAATGGGATACATAGTTCACTCCCTCAGAAAATAATTTAAGTACACAATCTTGTACCTTTGTATTATTTTGCAGTATTCAAATACTTTCCCTCATCAAATCAAAGTTTGTTGTGTCGTGATTCATCTCTGCAGGTGCCAATTTTGTGAACAGTGCTTAGTTCACAAGTTCAGTTTTTCCATTTCAGTTTGATAATATCTAGTTACAGCCACTTTTGATCTGTTTACCCAACTGTAATGTTTCACCAATCTTGATAGACAGTTCAATCATGATAGACTGCTGCTGGAATATGGGGATGGCTGGCCTTCCTAAAAATATTTCTCCTGAAGAAAAAAAAAATCATTTAAAAAAGCAGTGTCAAGGCTGCAATGTCTCTTGCAAAGCTGAAAAATGCATCTACCCAAAGACTGATTTAGAGTTGTCAATATACTGTATATAAGACCATGTGTAATATTATTTGAGTGGTTTAATGAATTCAGCGAAACAATGAATTATGTCTTGATAATTTAATTAGAATACATAAAACCTTTGTAGCTAGAATTTAGCGTTTCAGATTGGTAATCTAGAAAAGATATTAGCTATATTACTTGAACACAGGTAAGGAATAGGTATGGAAAGAAATCTGCTTTCTGTGCACTGCTCTGCTTTAAAGTATCATTGGTACACACTATAGCATATAATTCTTCCAGTCTTTTGACTTTTGATGTTTACATGCACTAAATAAAAAAAGTGAATTCCAGAGTTTTAGCAGAAAGCGGTGTTCTGAAACATCAAGTAAAAAACAATGCTTATTTCATTATGCTGTTTAAAGGATTAAGAGAAAGCGGTTTAACACACCTCGGATTCTCCCAGAGAACGCATCTTATTGTGGTCATGTAAACGCATTAGCAGCGTTCAGATGGGTATTTGAAGAGTGTGTGTGTGTGTGTGTGTGTGTGTGTGTGTGTGTGTGGAACAGACCAGGAAAACAAACGTCATAGGATGGATCCCAACATCATCTCAACACAGTGGAAATAATTCAACATTTCTGGGAGTATAGTGGGAAATTCACATATGCATAAACTATACCATTTACACAAACAAATGTAAAATATTGACCATCCATTTTACATTGGGAGAATCCCAGAATTTGATGCAAGAGGGAAACCTCACTACTGCGTCTCAATTCAGCTGCAGGTCGTGATAGTAAGTTAAGGAAACAAGCACAGCAACAAATCGAGAATATCTGGAAATAAAGCGAATCAACAGAGAGTAAAATAGTGATTCTTCCTCGGATGCCAAATGTGTTTACAAAAGCATCGCGGGAAAATTACGTTGCTGTGGAGAAAGCTGCTTACTGATGGAGAGTATACAGGAGTAAAGAGTATGCCGCAGAATAATTATTTACATTTTGGGTTGTTTCTCACCAAAACCTATGGTGGTATGCCTTCAAAAGACATGCAATATGAGGCAGAAGTCGCATTAACTAATTTTACGATACCTTAGGACCTTTTTTTTACTTTTTAGTGAGTCACTAGTTTTGCCATAGTATTGAATTCAGGCAATCATCTCATTTTGTGTTCTGATTTGGAACGACACAGGGGTGAGTAAATAATGTAAAAATTTTCACTTGAAGTATTCCTTTAACACAGGGGTTTTCAACTAGGTTGGTACCACAACCTCTGCTAATGCACCTCAACGGACAGAGCAGCACGAGTGCAAAGCTCTTAAAGCTTGAGCTCTTTAACTCACAGCTTTGCGAGAATCAGTGAAAAGCATGGCACGAGATGCAGAAACCACTTGAATTTGGCACAGAATTCTACATCACCACCCTTAAATTTCCTATAGTATAGTAAAGTAACAGTATTTTAGGCAGAAATAGATATTATCATATCAACAATTCAGCTCTATTACATTTGTCATAGACTACATTTGGGGAGTGAGGGAACATAATACATTTTTGTTACAACTAATAAATGTTTATATTTTGCATGTGTTTAGAGTAGGTCTGCTCATTATAAATTACAAAAGTGCCATAGTTTGTTTTATAGAAATGATGTTACATCCAACCATGGTAGTGAAGAAGATCCATGGTTCCATGTGCTTACTATGGGGTAAGGGAATGAAATAGGGGGGTGTTCATCAAAAAAGATTTGAGAACCACTGCTCCAACAGAAATGAAAAACATTCAGAAATAGATGCTGAAAGCCCCACAATCCATTCTTCCAGATTTAGTTGACATGGCAAATAAAATGAGTTCTGTTTTTCAAAATGGACAAAAGTTCCCAATGTACCGGTTACCATTTCTTTTCAGAGAAGACAACACAGCACTTAATTTAATTCATTGGTCTGTAATAGGCTGCCCAGTCAAGTGCTGTATTAGTGAACTACATAAACCTAAACAGCTGTTGGCCATTTCTTTCAGCTTGACCCATTTTGTCATAACCTTCTTACTGTGCATTTCTGATTGAAGTTAGAAAATTCAATCAGAAGCTCACTTCAAGCTTATATCTTCTTTTGAAAAGGCAGTAATTGGAATCAATGTGGAAGCTATTTGACCATGTGAAGCATAACTGTAATGCAAGACTCTCTTTAATCATCTCAAGCAAAATGAGTAGCAATTTGGAAGGAATAACCCAAAACAAATTCAAAACAATCTAGACATCTGTTTGACTCATTGCAGCTCCCATTGTTTGATTTCCCTCTGTATGTAAACACCAATGCCTCTGCACAGCTGTATACTATTTTGTGGCAATAAATTATTTTGAAAAAATAGATTTGTTTTTTTATATATACATACATGCCCGTGGACTAGTGTGTGTGTATTCAAATAACCAAATAATGGATAAACCAATACTTTAGACTAGAGGTCGACCGATTAATCGGCCGATTTTTAGCATTTTTTACATAATCGGCATCGGCCAATATCCAAGTATATCAAGCCGATTATTAGGCAGGCGCATCTGTGGGCAGCCTAGTGTTGTTGTGGAACACGTGTTCGACGCACGCTGCCCCTAGAGTCATTTTCCAGCAGAGTGAGCAGACCTCATCCAGTGCTATAAGGAAGGAGCTAAGTTCCTTGGAGAAAACAGTAAGGATTAAATTTGTATAACTTATTTATATTTAATTAAAAACTTTTGATATTTTACTGCCAACTTCGAGAAAAACGCGACATGACATTCGGCTCCTTTGGATATTGATAGCGTAGTTGAAGTTGCATTATCACAGCAGAAGGGTTGCTATCATGTCACAATAAGTAAGCAAGAATTTTGCAATTACAGACAGTGAATCTGAGACTTTTATTTGTTCTGTTTGTGTGTCTTATATTTGAGAGGGTTGTCACTCAATGCAGAGAAATAAGTAATAAAAAAGATACCAACGCGCTATATGCTACTGAAGGACTGGCTTTGGTAAGCTCGGACGTTACCGGTTCTGCTGTCAGTACTGGAGAAATTAATCAAATACATGTATTATTGCTATAAAGAGAAAGTTATTTTATCTCGCCAGCCATTTCTATGTATAATAATTCTATGAAACCATTTGTCTGTGATGCAATTTAGTTATTCGCAGTCAGAGAGAGAGAGAGATCTTGCGCACAGCGAGCACAACACAGCCCAGCTAAATGAGTGACAGAACTAAACATTCAAACGTAGCCTGGTTTAGATCTGTGATATTAGTCTGATTTTATTTTATATTTCGCCTTCCAAAGATTATGAAAAGAATATTTATACATAAGCCGCATTCTGTCTAGCACAACTTCCTTCCCGTCACAGCGGTGCACTGACATTTCTCCCTAAAACTCAAACTTAACGTCAGAATCAGCACGATCGGAGATTGTTGTAAAATGCTACTGTTGCTAAACTGCGGGACGCGTTTAATAATAAAATAAGCGCAAGAGATACCGTTCCCAAAGCGGCGGCTCGAAACAGACATCAACGAGACAAGCAAAGTATAGACTACTTTGGGTTTCATGTGCGCATCTAAACAATCAACTATACACAAAAATATGTCTAAACGACCGACTTGGAGATTCACTTAAACACAGTTTATGTCTTAAATGGACGTAGTTATGATAGTTGGAGAAAATATGCTGCATCAGGAGCCTATTAGATCTGAATTCGGTCTTAAAGGGAAGCATCCTAATAAACATGCCGACGATTGAGCCATTACTGCGAATCAAACAACAAAAGGCAAAGAGAAATCACTTACAGCTCTTGAATGAATAAATTATGCATTAATAAGCATTAATCTATCTATGATAAACTATGCAGTGTTATTTTACAATTGATTACTAGATTATTAGATTTCTTTTTAGACCACACCTGAACAGTAATGTTAGTAGACCTTCCTGAAATTAAATCACTGTGCCTATATAACGTTTATCTTAAAAAGAACCGTTAAGAATACAGTTGAAGTACCGGATCGATAAGCAGTATCGGTAAGATAGTAATACCATTAAAACCTTAACGATACCCATCCCTAGTTATGCCTGTGCTTCTCTTGGATGCTCTGAATACTGGATTACGTGTCTGGATTGCCTCTTAATTAAAGCTGCATTTGGCTCTCAACCTTCGTGTCTCGGATCAGTTCGTAACACCTGCTTTGTTTATTTAATATATTTGTTATACATTATTTATATAATATGTTTTTACATTATACTTTTTAATTTAAGTGTCAAGTGTTCAATAAATGTATTTGTTGAGAAATTTTGTCTATCTTAAGTAATTATTTGTGTTACATTTTATCTTACAAATAAAAGGTTCAAATAAGAGGTTAAAAACAAGCACATATCGGCCAAAATAAATCGGCTGCATTAATCGGCCATCGGCCGACCCGGATTTCAAAAGATCGGCATCTGCATCGGCCTGAAAAAAAACAATATCGGTCGACCTCTACTTTAGACACCACCATGAATTTGGAGGAACTTGTTTTAATTGGTCCCTTCGTCAGCCACATTTGTGACAACAAATTGAGTGGAACAGATTTGTGGAAAAGATGTATTGCTGAGAGTGCTCTGGAAAATTCAAATGTGAGGCTCAGATTAATATACAACCTATATTGATACCAAAATACATCTAAATATCGCAACTGGCAACCTAAAAGCACAGTGTGTTGGGATAGTAGTCTTTAGAGTCCCTGATGTTTGTGCAAACTACCCATCAAAGATTATGTTTGATTGTGCTTATAATCTAAACTCATAATTGTAAAAAATGTGTGTATTTTTTATTCTTACACTCAAAAAAATATTTTAGCCTATTTTTAAGATGTATCCATTTCAATTGAATAACGCATTTCTATCTAATTGAACTGAATAGTCTTGAAGAAAATGTAATTGATAAAACTTTGTACATTTTATTTAGTTAAGGATTAGGCAATTCAATTAGATGGAAATGTGTTATTCAATTGAAATGGAGACATTTATTATATATTTTTTTGAGTGTAGGTCATGTCTTATCTTGCCTAGGGCACCAAGTGAGCCATTGATGCCTCCTCAAAAAATAGATGCATGAAACCTCTGGGTGTTGGACTGTACCTGTGGGTGCCAGACATTAACATTTCAAAGTGAGTAATGAGAACACAAAATGTGAAAAATCTCTATACAAAATGTGAATCAATTAGCTGAACATTTCTTTGTAGCAAGGTGGTAGCTTCGCTAGTATTTAAATCAAGTAGCTTTTCAATAGCACAGCTATTTTATTAATTAGGTGCATGTGGTTACCCCCATAACCTCCTGGTAGCACTATATAAATACAATGGTATATGAATATGGTAATCAGATGGTGAAAAACATGGCAGTACCATGGTATTCTTTGAAATACCTTGAAGCACCGTGCAAATATAATAGTATATTAATATTGTAACTATTTATTAAAGTACCATGGTAGTACTATGGCATTACCTGATGAATTTTGAAGCACCATGTAAATACAATAGTGTATGAATCTAATAACCATATACTGTATATCAAAGTACCATGGTATTACCATCTGATACCATCAGATATTGAAGCATTATTGCCCAGGTGTGCCCAGGAATTTAGCCAATGAACAAAAGCTTCCAGTAGAAAAACAAACACAGAATTACAGAATAAGATGAATAGTATAAGTACACAGGAATGTGCAAAGGTAAATCTGTTCAAATGGGTATGGTTTTGTACAGGTAGTAGTAGAAATATAAAAAAATAAAATGTAAAAATAGTAATTTTGCATATTGAACACATGGGTTTGCATAGAATATGTATTAATTTGAATGTACATGTTGTTGTTGTTGTTGTTTTACATGCACATACAGTACATTTTATATTGCACCATATTGTATACTTGAGTACCGTACTATACAGTACCATGGCTTTGAAAAACATAATGTGAATAAGTCTTGATGCTTTGTTAATGACAGTATGCTCCATGCATCTGGTTGCTTAAGTAGCAAGCTACTTTTGGTGTGTAGCTTGTAGTGTAACTTGCTACTTTCACTGAAGTGTAGCTTTCAGCTAAGCTTAACACATTTTTCTGTTGAGTAGTTGGTAGCTTAGCTAGCTGCATTTTTAAGAAGCTTGCTCAACATTGTATGGCACCATGGCTTCCAATAGATAGAAATATTACATAAGCTTATATGGTACATATATATATATATTTGTCTCAAAGGTGAAGATGATGAAAATGTGTATCAATAATTGGCACTGGATGGCATGGAGCAATATGTCACAAGAGGCTCATGATTAGCAGAGCTAATGTCACTCGCACAAATCAACTCACACACTATTCTCAAAACCAAACTGCTTAGAAATCAGACAGAAATTGCTCCCCATGACTACCTCCAGTCCTGCAATTATATGAGCCACAGTGGCAATGAGTCACTCAGACATCTCAGCATCCATAACCCTGTATATCTCACAGAGATAAGTAGTACTCATACATATTAATTTTTATTCTGGTTCAGGCTGCATGCTGGTCTTGGCCTAACTATCTTGGCCTGAATTTAAGATTAGCCAACATTAAAAGACTCAATTTTGGTAAGTGTTGTTCACCTACCAAATTGTTTCTGTAGAAATCTTAAGTGGAATAGGGATAATATATGAAATGACTGCCTCTCTCGATTCCCTGTCATGGATTGCTGAAATAAGTACAGGAGCACAATGCAAACAATTGTAATAGATATTTACCTGTCATGGGTAACTCCGGTGAGTTATGGGTTAGTTCTGTTTGTTTTGTTATTTCTCTCCCTCATGTTTTGCAGGCGCTGTTTAATGAAAACACTTATTGTTTCCAGGGAAACGCTGATCATGCCACTAATTAGCATGCTAGCAGCACCTGGTTCTCTACTGATTTACTCCCTACTTATTCCCTATATGTTGTCAGTATCTTTGCTATGTTTGGTTTGAAGTAACTTACCTCACTCTCTTTGTCTAGTTGGTCCAGTCTCATGTATCTGTTGCCCGTCTCTGCCCGTATGTTGGGAGTGTAGTTGCCTTGCAGTTTGCTGTACGCTTGTTCTCTGTGCTCACGAATCTTCAACAGATGATTCCTCATCTCTGCCAGCATGTCAGGAGAGTGATTGCCTTCCAGTCTGCTGTGCACTGGTTCTCTGCACCTCACTACACTTCAACAGAGGTTTCCTCACGAATCTGCTCCTACTACCATGATGCACACACACAAGCACTATTCACGAAGTCCTCATGGATCTGCCCAATGCACGGCCATGGCATGCATGCCTCCATTAGCTTTACCCCTGCTACTGCAGCCGGTGCGCTGGGTTCTCCGTTCTTCGCCAGCACAGTTTAAGTTGCTATTTATTGTTAATAAATACTTTTAACAGTTCCACTGCTCTTTGTCTCAATCTCACTCTGTGACATGTAAAACATTCTCTGATTATCAGCAACTATGTAAATAAAGATGCAACTGAAAATCTTCTTAAAAATCAGCTAGTGCAAGACCGCTTTTAGTTAGTGAAGCTGTTCAACCAGCATGCTCTTTCTGGTGGAACTGGATGGCTTTTAGTCTATGTCAGTAGAACGCAACAGTCTGGGTTCTGGAAGTAAAAATCCCATTCATGTTTTCCACAGAATTTATCATTTTTATATCTATAATTATGATAAATTATGAACCTTTAAATAAACACCTTCAGACAGTCAGTATTATTCAACTTGTTAGGGAGTGTGAGCATGAATATATCATGTACTGTCTCAGTACATGTTCAGCGACCAGAGAGATCTTCTGTATACATGCAAGTGTATGCCAGTTGAACGTGCCCATTACCACCACCACAGAAGTCTCTTCCTCGTCCTGTGTGATGTCACTGACTCTGGGTGACAGTCGGCTATTCGTGTCATCCTACAGAGTCTCTGACAGCCTTGTCACTGGCTTGTCATTGCTGTTGTTTGTCAGGTCTGTGAGTCCACAGCCTTCAGGGCAGCACAATGCACCAGGGAGTGTATCTCAAACTAGGACCTGCCTGTCTTCTCTCACTGAGGACATTGTATTCACAGCTCACACACATTGAGGTATAATGAGACAGGGGGAACCTGGGGGTGGAATGGGTGTAGAGAATTGCTAATCACACCCCTCAAGGACACGTCTTGTCTGACAGAGACAGATGTATGTCCATGCACATGTATGTGTGAATTGCAATAATCACATAATGGTACAACCAAAGATCCAAAGCATATGGAGCTACATGTGTTTTTAATTGCTCAATTTTACAGCAACTTCTAATGGGCTACCCACATTAAATTGAGTGGAGGGGTTTTGTGGAAAAGATGTGCAGCTATGAGCTCTGAGCCAGGTGAACATAAACACAATATTGAGATACTGTACATCTGGGAAGCACCACTACAAGCACAGTGTTTGTTCGGCAAGTAAAACAAACTGAACCCCTTTAAATGCTAAGTGGTATGGTTAGCTTCTAACGTGTATTGTGAACGCAAAGCATTTCAGTTCAGTTTCATTACAAATAGGACGCACCATCATAGCCCAGCCATGCCCTCCAGAAGCATCTCTCTCTCCCTCTCGAACTGGTCTCTAAGACTAAGAAAATGTTATAACATTCAATAAATCGATTAATTAAATTGACTATCGGACGATTAATCAGTTATCGTATCAGAAAAATCAACTATTGGTTGACTTCTACACTAAAGGAGTTTGAGTTTGGTTCTTTTAAATAGTCATAATCTGTCAGTAATTGGTTTCTCATTAATTCATTCATCAGTTTTCCTCCATGGTGGCTTCTATTTCAAGTTGGGTTATATGGAAATAATAGAAGCATAACTAGAAGGGCAGAGTAAAATTATGCCACCTCATTTCATTTGTGCTGATTTTATTCCAACCAGTAGCAGTCTAATTTAGTTCTTTTGGGACTTTGGGGCAAAGCAGTAGGATGGCCTTCCAAAAACACACCAGAAATTAGCAGGAAATACACTCACTCTCTCAGTCCCTTCAATGCATACAAGCTAAACTCATTATCTGGATAGAAGGGCATGCGTTTTAATAATCTCTGACATCAAATCTCTGCTCATGTCCAACATGTCTCATCAGTCTGATTTCAGGAAGAGGAGCAAGATTATTCCGACAGATCTAGTGCAGGACGATTTAGTCGCAAAATGAAATCCCTAGTACATTACATCCTATCAAGTGCATAATACCTTTTAACATGCCAGTTCAGGAGTTCTTCAGTAATATATGATTCAGGCAGGATCCTCTACAAGACTTGAGTTTGTTAATTCTTCCATGTTTTAATGTTGGATTAATCTCAACATCACATAAGCTTCCTGCACAGCAGATTGTCAAGGCACACTCATGACAAACCTATCTTGAAATAAAACTTTTTCGAAAATTGATATTAAAAAAGTTTCACTGAGTCTTGTGATGTGATCTCTTCTATGACATTGAAGCATCTTTCTTCGGTGGCATCCTTGTCTTATGCTAGTGTAGAGACCCTGACTAAAGTGGCAGAAAGATATGGAGGCTGATATTAAGCCGTATACATGCTTGCCTCCAGGTGTGTAAAAAGTAATGTGCTACATTTACTCTGACAAAAAAATACTTTTAGAGTAGGTTTAAAAGTGGGTACTTATTACTCTCACTCAAGTAAATTTCTAATAAAAAAAAAAATACTTTTACTTCTTTACAATGGGTGGCGTTCCTGTCGGACTTTTTCAACAGCAGAATTTCACACAGCTGCGTGCGCTGTCACAGACTGTCACTCAAGCTGAGTCTATCACTGCTGCAGCATCGATCTCTTCAAACTAAGTGAAAGACTTTCTTCGTTTCGCCCAGTGAAAAAATAATAGGTTTGTTATGTAATGCCTTCATGCATTTGGAATGCGGCGGCACTGCTGTACAGAACTAATGATCTAAATTATTTCAACACTGAAAACTGTAACTACACTGAAATAAGAATCCAAGCAGGACTTTAACCCTCTGTCATTTTTGGGTATACAGATAAGTGTAATACATCATTAGAAACTATAAAGGGTCTACTTTTATTTGTGCACACTCACAATAACAACAAAACCTTGTGCCTTTGTAAAATAAAGAAAATAAAAAGGGTGAGCTTTCAGCAGTCTCTGTGTTCACGAGCATATTTCAGAAACACGTAAAAATAATGAACTGAAACTCCGCGAATACTTATCACACAAACATGAAACATATGTCTAAAGAAAGCTTAAAATGTCTACTTTTAAATAAAAAAAATCTAATTTAAAACAAATATTCTCCTGCAATGTAATCTGTATGAAACAAAGCGATGTACGGTTTTCCTGGCTCAGCTTCATTATAGGTTATGTGATCCCACCCACCAGCAGAGCGCGCCATTCATACGCTAATGTGCTGAAACGATCAAGGGAAATGTACACCCCCGACTGCGAGATTTGATGTAAACACAACACAACTCAACCTTTCTGTGTGTTTGTAAAGTCCTGGAGATAAGGATGAGTTAACATTTTCCTCAGAAGAAGAGCGGGACTCAGATGAACATTTGTATTTTGAAGAGAAACTTGATCCAGCAGAGGATACAATTTCAAACGAGTAAGTCATTGAGTTTTCACTAGCTGACATGCTATTTTATATAAACGTACATATTTTATTTGTGGGACTGTTTCCAGACAGGATTCAAAGTATTGACATTTGAAATATGTCCTAATAGGCAAGATTTAGTTACATTTAAATGCTGTTTTGGCTAAAGCAGGCATTTACATTGTATGATATAAATATGATATGTAATATGATATAAAAATAATATCAATGTCTATATTATATTTTAATGTGTTTATGCTGCCTCGTTATCATCAACAAAGCTTGTGCTTGCAAATATGTGTTCAGGTGTAAATGAGTAAAATGCACTTTAAATATGCCCATATTAGATAATCAGCATATTATAATGATTTCTGAAGGATCATGTGACACTGAAGACTGCAGTAATGATGCAGAAAAGTAAGCTTTGATCACAAATTGCATATTACAATATATTCAAATAGAAAACTGTTCTGTTAAATTGTAAAAATAGTTCACACAATGTTTTTACTGTATTTTGGATCAAATAAATGCAGTCTTGGTGAGCAGACGAGACTTCTTCTAAAACTTTTAAATGGTAGTGTAGGTCTAAAATTAAGTAAAGTCTTTATGTAAAGAAATTGTATAGTCAGATTACTTCTTTTAACTTAAAACTTGATTTTGATCATTATGTCTACTCACATTCATTCTCTTTGTCACATTCCTCATTGATGGGCCCAGAGGAGTGGTCTTTTTATCACATATATATTCGTGATAGTTCACGCCTCCTCGCATATTACCTATCAACACTAAAATTGTCTTACAAAAGTTCAATTACTATATGAGTGATCAGGATGGTTTTCACATCATTTTGTAGCAAAAACTTTAGGCTACAAGATCCAGTTCTCAAAAGTCTTGTGGACAAATGTTTAGTATGTGTTATATGACCTTATTTCAGTGACTTAAAATGTTATTTTTTTCAAAAACCATGCATAAATGTTATTTTCTCAAAAATACAAACCTGTACATACATGTTGCTCACATATTATTGTAGCCCAGTTTGTGCTGAATACAGTGTTATCAGACTTTAGCCATTAATATGTTTTTAAGCAACTGAAAAAAGCACAAATGTCAAGGCATGTCAAAACATCTCTAGGGCCCAAAACACCCTCAGACCCCAGAGGGTTAAAAGCTATGAAATAGTGAAAGTAGGCATTAATAAAGTATGATCTTGCTTTGGTTTATATTTCAGCATTATATATAATGTTCCTTTGGGACATTTTCACGTTTTCACCGTAATAATTACTAGAAAGGTTTCCAAACCTCTTTTCTTATTGACAAATTCATCCAGATCTGACAAAAGCCCTTAAAGTGATAGTTCACGCAAAAATTTTAATTATCACATCATTTAGTCACCCTGATGTGTATGACTTTCTTTCTTCTGCTAAACACAAATGAAGATATTTAGAAGCATTGCTCAGCTCTTTTGGATTATAAAATGCAAGTGAATGTGTGCCAACATTTTAAAGCTAAAAATAAATCAAATAAGTCAGCATAAAAGTAATCCATAAATCAATATCTTCAGAAGCGATGTCATATGAGAATGTGTGAATGAGAAACAGAGAAACAGATCACTTTTACATTATTCTTGTGTTTGTGGTGTTTCACACCAAATCATTTCTGCATATTGTCCTCTGCTGGACAGGGAGAGGAATGCCAAGCAAAAAATGTCAAAAATTTATCTGCTTCTCATTTCTGAATATATGCATTTAACTACTGGATTCTTATGGAGTACTTTTATGCTGCCTTTATGTGCTTTTTGTAGCATCAACATTTTGGCACCCATTCACTTGCATTGTACTGACCTACAGAGCTGAAATATTCTTCTAAAAATCTTAATTTGTGTTCTACAGAAGAAAGGAAGTCATGATGTCCACATGATGAGCAAATTTTAATTTTTGAGTGAACTACCCCTTTAGATAGCTCAGTCTTAATTTAATATTCTGACATCAGTTACCAACCCTTGTATTGTTCCAAACCATGTGACCTTCTGTATTCTATGGAACACAAAAGATGTTAGACAGAATGTTAGGGATTGACAGTCTCAGTCAAAAAAACACATTCACTGAAAATAAATAGTGACTCAGGCAAACATTCTATCCAATATCTTCTTATTGTGTTGTATTGAAGAAAGAAATTCATGCAAGTTTGTAACAACATGATGGTGAATGATGACAGAATTTCCATTAATAAAAATAATAATTTCATAGTACATGTTTAATGTGTATTATGTAATGGAATATTGGAGAGTTAACGTCCATTAAACATCAACAAAGCCAGTTGTAAGGACTGTAAGGAGATGGACTAATGAAGCAGAGCTGGAACTACAAGCCTGCTTTGACTGCACTGATTGGAGTGTACCTGTGGACGAGCTCACAGATACTGTTACATCATACATCATTTTATGTGAGGGCATGTACATCCCTACTAGGACATTTTTATCATTCAACAATGATAAACCATGGTTCACAGGAAAACTCAGATAGATTCGTCATGCCAAAGAGGATGCTTACAGGGGTGGGGATAAAGTCTTGTATAATCAGGCCAGGAACACACTGAATAAGGATATCAGAGTGGCTAAAAGAAGTTACTCTGAGAAGCTGAAAAACAAATTTTCAGCTAACGACCCTGCATCAGTGTTGAGTGGCCTGAAACAACTTACTAATTACAGGACTCCTACCCCCAACCCTGTGGTGGACCAACGACTGGCTGACGACCTGAATGTGTTCTACTGCAGATTCAAAAGGCCCAATTTCACACCCCACACGCACTCTGACCTTCACTTCAAACAAACATGAACACCTCCTGCAACCCACCTCCTCCCCCCTCCTGCTACACAACCTGCACTCAAGATCTGTAAAGACGATGTGTGTTGTGTCTTTCGGAAGCAAAGGTCAAGGAAGGCTTCAGGCCCAGATGGCGTCTCACCAGCGTACCTTCGTTTCTGTGCTAACCAACTGCCCCCATCTTCACACAGATCTTCAATAGATCACTGGAGCAGTGTTAAGTCCCATGCTGCTTCAAACACTCAATTATTATCTCTGTCCCTAAGAAACCAAAAATCATAGGACTTAATGACTACAGACCTGTCGCCCTGACATCTGTGGTCATGAAGTAATTTGAGAGACTGGCGTTGGCCCACCTGAAGGACATCACTGGACCCTTTCTGGATCCCCTTCAATTTGCTTATCGAGCAAACAGGTCTGTGGATGATGCAGTCAACATGGGATTGCATCATGTCCTGCAACATCTGGACAGACCGGGGACATATGCAAGGATCCTTTTTGTGGACGTCAGCTCGGCTTTCAACACAATCATCTCAGCTATTCTCTGGACTAAGTTAAACCAACTCCCTGTTCCCATGTCTACCTGTCAGTGGATTACCAGGGAAAATTCACTTCCACCACTTGTACCATCAGCACTGGTGCCCCCCAGGGATGTGTGCTCTCCCCACTACTCTTCTCCCTCTACACCAATGACTGCACCACCAAGGATCCCTCTGTCAAGCTCCTGAAGTTTGCAGACGACACCACTGTCATCGGCCTCATCCGAGATGATGATGAGTCTGCATATAGAAAGGAGGTTGAACGGCTGGCTGTCTGGGGCAGTCAAAACAACCTGGAGCTGAACAGCTCAGAACGGTGGAGATGATTGTGGACTTTAGGAGGAACACCCCAACATTGTCCCCCCTCACCATTCTAAACAGCACTGTGGCAGCAGTGGAGTCATTCAGGTTCCTGGGCACTACCATCTCACAGGACCTGAAGTGGGAGACCCACATTGACTCCACTGTGAAAAAGGCCCAGCAGAGGTTGTACTTCATTCACCAGCTGAGGAAGTTCAACCTGCCACAGGTGCTGCTGTTACAGTTCTACACAGCAGTCATTGAGTCTGTCCTCTCAGCTTCAATAACTGTCTGCAGCTACAAAATCAGACATCAGAAGACTACAGAGGACAGTTCGGACTGCTGAGAGGATTATTGGTTGCCCCCTGCCTCCCCTTCAAGAACTGTACACTTCCAGAGTGAGGAAAAAGGCTGGTAAAATCACTCTGGACCCAACTCACCCTGCCCACCAGAACCGTCAGGCACAGGAACAGTTTTTTCCCTCAGGCTATCCATCTCATGAACAGTTAAATTGCCCCATTGAGCTATAATTATATGCAATACACAGTTTAAGTCTATTTATATTATCTAACATATCCACTTCTGCCATTACATACATTGAACTGTTCTTTACATAACAGATTTGTAATAGATTTGCAATATGTGTGTGTGTATGTGGGTATGTATGAAGGTGAGTGTATGTACGTATATGTATAATTATTTATAATTATTATTCTTTTTTGTTGTTTTTAATTACCTATGTCTTGCTGCTGTTTTTGTATTGTTTGTATTTTTGTACACTGGAATCTCCTGTCACCAAGACAAATTCCTTGTATGTGTAAGCATACTTGGCAATAAAGCTGATTCTGATTCTGATTATGTCATTTGTGAAAGTAATGAGTCACTCCCTATTTGACTATTCATTTAATTGGATACTTTCTTTCTCTTACTCAAGTAATTATTTATGCTAGTACTTTTACTTCTACTTGAGTAATTATATTTTTAAAGTAATTGTACTTTTACTTGAGTACAGTTTTTGGCTACTCTACCCACCTCTGGTTAAGTTATAGTACATGTATGAGTATGTGTGCCAAACTTTGACTCAATTAAAAACCAAAGTAGCTAGCCAAAACCATTCTTGAGTGAAAGTAAAAAGGTTTCCACATTTAAGGTAGTCAGTCAGTCAGGGCAGTCATTGAAAAATTACTGATCAACAAATAATCGGATCATTGTGGAGTGCATGCAGCCCTCAATATTTATGGTGTTTATGCCCCTTAGCCGGTTACATTTTACATTGAAAAAATGTCACTGGCTTTTTTTAAATACAAGTTCATTCGAAGGTAAATCCACAGAAACATGATTTGACATATCAGTAAGACAAAAATTTTAATTTAATAAGAGCTAAGTAAGATTTACATCATGGTGAAATATACACTTTGTACTTTGAAGGTCAAAATGGAATTGTAAGGAGTACAGAATGTAATTGAGTAAAAGGAAAAATATGCAGTTTCAACAGTACTTGCAGAAAGTGCAAGTTCCCCAAAATAATACAGAAAAATCTTAGTTCAACCAAAAATTTAAATTCAGTCATAAATTACTCAACTTCATGTTGTTTCAAACCATATAAATTGCCTTCTTCCATTCAATACAAAAGGATATGTTTTTTATGTAATTTTAGCCTCAGTCAGCATTCACTTTCATTTAATCTTTTTTTCATACAATAGCCGGTTTTCCACCATCGGGCCAGTGCGAGTCCGGGCTAGCAACTGGTCAGCCAGGGCCAATAGCCTCGGACCTCGAGCTGCGAGACCAAAATCAATCTGCATTTCTGCCATCGAGTCAATAGCCCTGCAGTGCTGCCCTAAAATCCGCCCTTAATACTTCACTCTGGTGCCACCGTTTCACACCTCGACAAATTTCACAAGCAAGAGGGAAACTCAAGCTGAGGTATCAGACTCTGGAGACTACATAGCTCTCGAAATCTTAATTACATCTTAGTTTTGGCAGATAACCTGATTTTATCTAATGACCAGTACTGACGATTCTCCATTCTCCATTGAGGTAAGCTGGTAGCAAGATATGAAAAATTGGGAAATTAGTATCTTGGTGCTGAAAACTCTGACCTAACGCATTACCTAATATTGAGCCTGCATCAATTCCCAGTTGGATATCTTTGGCTCAATGGTAATTGGCAGACCAGGGCGCTTGGCCGTTTGCCCCAAGGAGACACGATGAAGCCCCGGTAGTGACAGTGGGAACGCAACTGGATTTGGCATGCACTAGCATGTGTAAGTGTACGGTGATAGAAGCTAACATTCTACCTAACATCATCCTTCGTGTTGCATGAAAAGAGGTTTTGAACAATGATGAGGACCTGATACATGACTAATATCTCCACAAATCAAAGGATGTCATGTTAATGGCTGTCGAGGGGGAGGCAGGGGAGGGCCTGATTTGCTGACACTGTCTCAACATATCTTCTGAGTGGCAGTTGGGTAATGAAGTCTTGGTGATGAATCTGATAGGAGATGAAGAAATGATAAAGCACAGGCTTCCTATAACACAGCCCTGCTCGAGCCCAGTGCTTACAAGTGTACCGAGCTGTTCCAAATTAAAGAGTAATAAAAACATAGCCCTGTTAAAATAAAATCCTTTTAGGATTCTTAAATTAAGAAGACTTTAACCGACAGGTTTATGCAGTGAATTTGATCAATTCTGTGTCTTCAATATATCAAGAGTATTCATTTTGTTGCAAAGACAAGCACAATTAGGACAAATGCATCAATACTGTGAGATCACTTAAGTACACAAAATACTATGGAATTTATTGTGTTTTTTTTGGGCAGTACCATGTTTTTAGACATGCAACATGGTAATACCACAGTTTTTTGGGGGGTAGCATTTAAATGGCATGATAACTAATAGGAATCACAAATAACAATCTGATCCCTGTACCATGGTTCCTTTTTTCAAGGGTTAAAGTCCACAGGATTAGTTTATTATTATTATTATTATTATTATTATTTATAGAATTTATATATACAGAAAGACAAACAAGAAATTCACTACAGTGAAGAAAATACAAAAATAAAGATTTGCAGTAGACAAGGGGTGTGTATGTATATTTATGTGATGTGGAATTCGAAGGAAATTGAACAATTCTGTATTTACTATTAGCTCCAGGCTACTGTGCATGGTGGCAATCCAGGGCACACGCTCCCCCGGCCACGGCCAACCAAGCGAGTGTCGACAAACACATCCCCAGCAACAATACCAGGACCCCACTCCACACACTGTGTCCCCACAGCAACCTACTCCCAGAACAAAGGCCATAAGTCCTGTCAGGACCCTTTGGTTGGTATGGTCATCACCATTGCTATCTGGGCAAAAAGTACTCTAAGAGCACAACTCATTTCCAGGGTCACTGCAACCGGTGTGGTCAACACCATCGCCACCTGGTGGAGAGTTCCATTTATACTGCACAGGTGTTGCAAGGCTTGTGTTCACAGGATGGGAACATAACAGAGCAGGTCTACTGTTCTATAATATATATATATATATATATATATCAGTGTGGAGGCCATTTACTTCTGGTAGATTTAGGTCATAAGTTGAAAATAGATGCGAGATTTATAGCAGGGATTCACCACAGGATTATTGAGTTTATGCTTTTTAGAGTCTTTAGGCATGTGGAAGAGGATCCTGTTTCATATCATAAATCTCCATATATTATACAGTATTGCAAATCAGACAACTCAACTTCAGAGGATGAGCATTTAAATGAAATACAGAAAAATTTCTTCAGCACTGTTTGGGTTGGGCTAGCATTTTACTGGCCAATGTGTGTGGAGTTTTTGTAATGTGTATTGTTTGAACTATGGATTGCTCGATACGGATACTGGTATCGGAATTGGGCCTGATACTGCACTCATGTACTTGTACTCATGCTCAGAAAATGCTCCGATCCCCAAAAAATTATACCATCTGACGTCAGAATCTCATTCCTTAAAAATTCAGTGCACAAATTACTATCACATTATATCTTAGTATGATTATTAAACCACAAACACCGGAGGTGAGAAGCTAGCGTCTAAAACACACATAAAAGTCTTTCCTCCAAAATAAAAGCTTCCATCAAAATAAAAGCTCAATTTAAATGTATGGTAGAATTATATCACTTCTGTTTAGTTATGTAATATTCACTGTTATACTACTACTACTACTACTACTACTATTACTACAACTAATAATAATAATAATACTAACAATAATAATAATAATAATAATAATAATAATAATAAATAAATAGTAATTGTATCACATCTGTCGTGCTTTGTTTTGCAGCAATCTATTTAATAAAAATAATACAATATTATGTTGAAAATTTATTTTTCTGTTTTCATTTGATTTTTAAGTTTTAATGAATTCATATATTTAGTCACAATTTTCATGATAAAATTGAAATAAACTGCTTATATGAAATTCAGAATTTTTTTTAAATAAATAACAGGTATCGGTGATTACCAAAAAGGAAGTATCTCGTATTCGTATAATATTTTTATTATATCTGTCACATGCTATCTTAATTATCTTACAAAGTCCTGATTACTTACTAGCAGGTGATATAAACCTGTGAAATGTCATTTTACACATTGAAAAAGGCATGAAAAAAAAAATGCACTCTGTTTTAAAGCTGACATTTTTTTTTATTATTTTTTGGTTAAAATACTTTCTCCTATTCCAGTCTTATATGAAGATACATTCATAAGTAAGTTATTAACAAGTTGACTTTCCTGAAAATTTACGCAATGCGGCTCTGTGCTGTTAAAAGGTCTGCACTTATATAGTGCATTTTTAACCTTAGTTTATACCTGTCAACACTCCCGTTTTTACAAAGTGTGTCGCACTGATTTTAATATCGGACACGGTGGGAAAAATTATGTTACTCAGCACATTGAATCACAATGGCACAATTTGTATGCATGTAGCCTACATTTGCCAGCTCCAGAGGTCTCCCGGATTTTGGTACCCAAATGTTGACAGGTATGCCTTAGCAGTATTCAAAGAGCTTTACACTCTCATTTACCAATTCACAAATACATTTACACACCAATGACAGCAGAGCTACCATGCAAGGCACTAGCCTGCCATTAGGAGTAACTTGGGGTTCAGTGTCTTGCCCAAGGACACTTCGGCATGTGGAGTCGTGTGGGCTGGGAATCAAACCGCCAACCCTTTGATTAGTGGACAACCCGCACTACCATCTGAGCCACAGCAACCACTATTTCTCATTTTTCTGTTTGTTTGAAGGTCCCAACCAGCCCGACACAGCAACGTTGGCTAAGCAAATGGCATGAGATTTGGGCAGGACTAACTTGTTGTTTGACCACTGATAGTACTATTTTAATATTTAGCTGTTTGAAAGCAAATGTATTTTATTTATTTTTAGAAATCACACACGTCAGCTTTAAACTACTCATGATAAAAACAAATTAAAAAATACAAATTAAGCGGTTTATGCAAAGATCAGAAGTCTGTGAGAGTGAACCTTGGGGAATACAAAAAAAGACATAGAAAAAGGAAAAGGCAAAACTCTGCAATCCAAGCTCTAATGCCTATAACCTCACCAATCTCTGCAAACATCTGTAACAAACAAAATGGCTCTCTAAAGAGAGCTGGTAAGTGGGCCCCACACCTTCTTGAAGAGGAGAACCAAGTCAGCATTTCAATGACCAAATGCACTGCAGTCACCCATGGAGCATGAGGGGATTGAAGTCGTGCTACCATGACACAACACACGTTATCTTGCAGTGGGCTGAATCTCTGGTCTGTGCCTTTTAATAGGTAACTCATAAACACAATGAATTCAGCCTGTGAGATTATTTTCTTGTAGGACTTAGAGAAGCACATGTGTTCACGCTCCATGAGCAGCTCACGTATAAGTGGCACATCAGTAAAGCAAGCACGTGTAAGCCTTGGCTGCAGTGGACCCCTGCTTCATCTGTCTGCCCCAAGAGGAAGGACCATTTATTGGTACCCCACAAGGTACACTACACCCCTCAGTGCCCTTTGGTTCTTACTTTTTATTATTTTCAGTTGTTTTGTTTCTCAGACTTTCTGGCAACATACTCAGTGTTGCACAGAGGCAAAAGCTTGTGGTTTAAGTGCATTTCTCATAGTGAGGTGATAGTGTTGCTAGCTTTCAAAGCATGTAGCTTTAAGTATGTAAATATTTTAATGATTAAAGTGGATGTGTGCAACTTTTTCAATGTTAAAATAAGATTATAAGATAGAGTGCTTATAAGAGACTATTATAAGTAAGCCATTTGTAGGTTGATATCCTCGAAAACTGTAAACACTTATTGCTCGGCTTCTCAGAAGAGCTCAAACGCCAGAAACAGCAACACTGACTCAACCAATGAAGCAATAACAATGACAAATGCTACAATGTTTTGGAATTTTCTATCAGCTGTTAAGAATATGAACTAGGGATGAATTAATCCCTCCTTTGAGTTGTTTGTTGTAAAGAATTTGTCAGACGGGTTAAAAAACAGCTAAAGATTCGGTCTGAATCATTCTGTCTGCTCACTCGTGCACTGAATCGTTTGGAGCGGCTTTTCATTCAGTTTCATTCAGATACTTTAGAACACAGAGAACAAAAAGAGTGCAGTGAAGTGGTGAAGTTGATATTTGCCCACAATCAATTGAACTAAAGCTGCACATGTATCCTATCATTTGCTAGCAACGAAGAAGGTTTTAATTAAGTTCAACACCTGCATTTTCAGTTGAGAAAACTCTGAACTGCAGGTAAAGACATTTTACAACCAGTAGAGTTTCAAAACACCAACAGTAGCCTACAAGAAAGCATTTAAAGAAACAAAAATACACCATGGAATTATCATGTATTTGGACAATCGTGGTAGTACCATGATAATTTTTGAAGCACATAGGAGTACAGTGTAAATGACATGGCTCATCAACTCTTAAAGGCAGTTTTCACCTTAGCTACAAGTTTTCTTTGTTTGTTTGGTTTTTTGGAGTACCTTGCACAACACTACATATACTGTACTTTCTTCTCTCAGTTTCAGAAGTTTCCTCTTCTTGAAATTGATAGCCATGGTAGGTTCTGGTCTGAGGACTGTTGTGCACTGGTGAGATATGGATAAACTTCCACAAGCACAAAAAAGACAGAAGATAAAGGCACCTCCTGTACCAGTACCCAATATGTGAGCCTTTCTGAAAATCATCCAGATATTATCTGCACTCCAATATTTAGATATTGCAATAACTTTTGCTCCAGAAAATGAGCAATGTTCTTCAGGATGTTAATTTCCTTGCAGAATCAGTAAATACAATATTATTCATTAGTTCAGATATTGTCGTTTGCTCAACTTTGACACCCATTTTCCACAGGTTATGAAAGGAATAGCTTAAATGAAAACTCTGTGATTATTTACTTACCTACCCTCATGCTATTTCAAAATCATTTGACTGTCTTTTCTCCATGGAACATAGAGAAGTTTTAAAAAATGCCTTGGTCACTCCTTTTTAAATGCAATTACAATGAATTGGGATTGGAGTTTATTAAAGCACCATAAAGATACCATAACATTTGTCCATATGACTCCTGCACTAAACTGACCAAAATTGTAGTTATTAACTGATAATCTTGACTTCTGCCTTCTCTTTCCTTGGCACATTCCTGAGAGCTTATAAGACAAATAGCAATGACCGATCCATAAATAAATAGTTATTTTGAGTCAGATCTTTTCAATTAATCAGTAGATCCAGTTCACAAAACCAGTCTGTACAGTTAGTTCACAAATTTTCCAAATAGGCAGATGTCAAGATTATCATTGAATAACGACTTAAATGACTGTTTCTCATCCAAAACTATTGTAATACTTAAGACAACTAATGACAAATGACTCATATGGACCACTATTACAGCGTTTTGTTTTAGCTCCAGTCCTTATTCATTGGATAAAAAAGAGCAACCAGTATGTTCTTAAAAAAAAATAAATATATATAAGCATTTTAGGGTCTTTCATTAACCTTCTCCCCAAGACTAGACTCAAGCAAGGTCATTGGAAAGAAAAGAGAGAGAAGGAACTGGGCAACGCAGGAAAGATTGAACTTTCTGTCAGTGCTGTGCTCATGCATGCCTTTCTGATGTCTCTGTTAATTGGCAGCCTATTAGAAGTGCTAATATTGCAGCAAAAAGGCACAGCTTGAGACATGAATGTGATGGGGGCCGATCAGTAGTCATGCCTCAATCAACCTGTGCCTGACAACTGCTGCCACCTTCAGTAAATCAATCAAGGCTCCATAATCTTATTACTCCATAGCTGTCACTCCGATGTAACAAATCTTGCAAAAGTCTGCAGGCTACGGACACATACAAACACACACTAATAGTTTATTACACTACTTAAGCATATAGAATTAGATAGCTTGACTCCTCATGTAAGCAAAACTCTGCATGATTTGATATTTGATCAAATATTGCTGTGCTGCTTAAGGGGAATAATGCAAACATGTTGTTTATCATGTGACAGTGTTTTATGTACATCAGTTTGATATAAAATAGTATTTGTGAACCTAGAGCAAGAGTAGGTCAAAAAAGACAAATATTAATATTCAATTCCATGTAAGCAGACAACATAAATAAATACATAAGCCAAGATGTATATTTGGTCTTCCTGAAAAATGTATGTTAGTAACTATCCTGTATTGACGACAGTGGGGGAAGGGGTCTTAAACTACTATCAATAGTTGGATATTTAATGGAGTGCTTTCCTAATAGACACAATATGGCAAAGTTAGAGCCATTGATTGGGGAAACATGGTTACATTAGCCCTCCGGAGATAGAATAAAGAGAAAAGAAAGCATCTGTCGCCATCTACACACTGTAGGATCATCTATTGACACTGTGCCTGGTTGAACATATTAAGGGATTTCTAATGGGTGTTTCTAATATCTATTCATCAGCTAAACATAAATCTAAAATTAAAAACAAATGAACAAATATTCAGTCTTATCTAGTCTTTCTGGTCTAGTCAAGGGGTGCTTATCATATCTGAAATTTTGCATCCTTGTTTCCTTTCCCATCCAAGTACGGAGGAATTGAAGCAAGATGTCTTTGTTCACTAAGATGTTACTTCAGAGCACTGTCAAGCTGTTATGTTGTTGGAACTTGATGTATTAATACTCACTTAGCACTTTATTAGGAACACCTGTTCACCTACTTATTCATGCAATTATCTAATTATCCAGTTGTGTGGCAGCAGTGCAATACATACAATCATGCAGATACAGGTCAGGAGCTTCAGTTAATGTTCACATCAACCATAAGAATGGGTAAAAAATTTGATCTCCATGATTTCGACGTGGCATGATTGTTGGTGCCACGGCTGGTTTGAGTGTTTCTGTAACTGCTGATATTCTGGGATTTTTGTGCACAACAGTCTCTAGAGTTTACCCAGAATAGTGCCAAAAAACATCCAGTGAGCAGCAGTTCTGCAGATGGAAATGCCTTGCTGATGAGAGAGGTCAACAGAGCCAGACTGGTTCGAGCTCAGGCAACCACTCTGTACAAATATAGTGAGCAGAATAGCATCTCAGAATGCACAACACATCGAACCTTGAGGCAGATGAACTAAAACAGCAGAAAACCACGTCGGGCACTTTATTAGGACCATAGTGTTCCTAATAAAGTGCTCAGTGAGTGTAAATTAATAAAAAATCCTAATAATATAACGTGCACCGTTGAAGTATGAGACAATTATGGTTTATTCAAACTGTAATGGTGAAACATTATAACTGTTGTGCCAGATGTGAAGGGATTAGAGAATTTATGAGTGTCAGCTGTTTCGACAAAAAAGTCTTCCGCATTGGATGCTCCTGTGCTTCCTCACTCAAGCATCCTCGGGAAGCATTCTCTGCCCTCTGTCCTTGTGGTGCATTTAGAGAATTAACATGTCCATCATGATGGCAGAGTTTGGTCAGTTCCGGGTCACGGGCTGGAGGACAGCAAGGAAACGAAGATGCACTATTTAAGAAATGAGAAGCACCCATGGTGCAATTGGGCTGGCACGATCCAGAACAGCATTCTGCCATCTTCAATAAAAAAAAATCCATTCCATTTTCGTAAGTGTATGCCTCAGTTTGCTCTAGTACATTCATTTTGGCTCCATTTAGCAACTGTACTTGCTCAAAAACTTTAAATTCATTACATTAAGTATTATCTTTCCCTTTAATCAGTGGCATACTCTATAGGGGACATAATAATTTGCCTATGTTTTTTATGCAGCTCAGGATGCCTCTCCCACACAATACATGTCTTTTAATTCTCTAGCAGCTCATCTTTTAATTTCGAGTGAAATTACAATATAAAATGCAACCTAAAGCATTCCCTTAAAAAACAGTTGCCATTTTCATTGGTTTGATTAAACAATGTTGTATATTTAGGAAAGTGTCCACTTTCATTTAAACCATACATCACACGAGAACACTAAACCACATAATTCCAAAGTGATTTCCACCAAATTATGTAATATTAAACCAGCACACAGGAGAGAGTATCAGATGGAGTGCCTCTTTAATCAAGTTATTTTGGGGGCCAAGGAAGTTCTGCTGGCCCTTTCATGGAACATTAAAGTCTAAACTGCAGCTGTCTGGACCCCTCCCTCACTCCTAGGCTAATGAAATTAGACAGCGTGCTTCATGGTTCACTCTTGTCATCTGCCTGCCTGGGATCTCTCCTCCTTGCTCTCTGGAGAGAAGTTACCAGGATATTGCTAATCTTTCACAAAAAAACTGATTAACTGTGGAAACAATTGCAGGACGAATGTCAGACCACAACACCTGCTGGACGACATGATATGCACAACATTACCCCCATCACCCAGGGATTTAAAAGCAGCAGGAATGGAGACCACACGGACATAAAAGTCTAGGTTACTATTGTAACCTCTGTTCCCTGATGGAGGAAATGAGACGTTGTGTCGAGGAAGTGACAATGGGGGTCTCTCTTGAGAGCCTTGCGCATCTCTGAACTTGAGAAAAGGCCAATAAGAAATTGGCAGACAGAATTTGCAGTGGTCAGAAATTTACATAGACCAAGTTAACTGTGCCTTTAAGCAGATTGGAAAATTCCAGAAAATTATGTCAAGCCTTTAGGCAATTAGCTTTGGATAGGCTAATTGGCTAATTGGAGTCAATTGGAGGTGTCTCAGTGCCTCTTTCCTTGAGATCATGGGAAAATTAAAAGAAATCAGCCAAGAACTCTGATTTTTTTTTGGTCTGTTTGAGTCTGGTTCATCATTGGGAGCAATTTCCAACCACCTGAAGGGACCACGTTTGTCTGTATAAACAAACAATAGTACGCAAATCTAAACAAGTATAAACACCATGGGACCACGCAGCCATCATTCCGCTCAGAAAGGAGACGCATTCTGTCTCCTAGAGATGAACGTAGTTTGGTACGAAATGTGCAAATTAGCCACTGCTCCAAAGCAACCATAAAAAAGCCAGAGTACAGTTTACAGACTAAAGTGCATATGGGGATAATGGGGACATTTCTTACTTTTTGGAGAAATGTCCTATGGTCTAATGAAACAAAAATGTAACTGTTTGGCCATAATGACCATCGTTATGTTTGGAGGAAAAAGGCTTGCAAGACGAAGAGCACCATCCCAACCATGAAGTGTGGGGGTGGCAGCATCATGTTTTGGGGGTGCTTTGCAGCAGGAGGGACTGGGGCACTTTACAAAATAGATGGCATCATTAGGAAGGAAAATCTCAAGACATCAGCCACGAAGTTAAAGCTCGGTTATGAATGGGTCTTCCAAATGAACAATGACCCCAAGCATACCTCCAAAGTTGTGGCAAAATGGCTTAAGAACAACAAAATTAAAGTATTGGAGTGGCCATCACAAAGCCCTGACCTCAATCTGATCTCTATCTGATCATTCTGTTGGTAGAACTGAAAAAGCGTGTGTGAGCAAGGAGACCTACAAACCTGACTCATTTACACCAGTTCTGTCTGGCGTAATGGGCCAAAATTACAGCAACTTATTGTGAGAAGCTTGTGAAGGCTACCTAAAACGTTTGACCCAAGTTAAACAGTTTAAAGGCAATGCTACCAAATAATAACAGTGTATGTAAACTTCTAAAACACTGGAAATGTGATGAAAGAAATAAAAGCTGAAATAAATCATTCTCTCTACTACTATTCTGATATTTTACATTCTTAAACTAAAGTAGTGAGCATAGCTGACCTAAGACAGGGAATGTTTTCTACGATTTTATATCAAAAATTGTGAAAAACTTAGTTTAAATGTATTTAGCTAAGGTGTATGTTAACTTCTGACTTCAACTGTTTGACTTATAGCATAGCACTGCATTTAGCTCTAGCGCTTTTAAAGTAGGGCCCGACATCTTTGAGGCCAATGCTACTCTTCAATTGGGCCAATGATACTCTTCAATTGGGACATCAAACTTTAGTCCTCATTTTATTTTAAACTCTTGAACAAGATTTCAAGATCATATTTAACTCAAAGACACATCACCCACTTCTGTGATGCTGGCCCTTAGCCTACGCAAAGATAAGGGGCCCTGTTAAATAAGGTTCTAAATGTGTACCAGAGTTTCCCTTCTTCTACACATTTATCAGCTCTTTACCAGACCTACAAAGACAAAAACCAAAGACTCTTTCATGATGACAAAATTTTCTTATCTCCCTTCCTCAGGTTGCTAACAAGTTAACAGGTGGCAGCAGGTGACTAAATTATCACTTTTATTTTTTTAAATTGCTGGAGTGGATGTTCCTTGAGTAAAAAGAAAACATGCTTGTTAAGATTTTTGCACTTTTGAGGTATATAATAACGGCATATAATGTACCTCAGGGTTACATACTTGTCATTATTTTCCTATGTGGGAGGATCTTACGAATGGTTGTCGATTCCTGGGTTATTTATGTTAGGCAGTACATTATTATGTCTCCATCATATATATGTAATATATCGGATAACATATATACACTCCCCTAACTAATCAACCAATCACATGGCAGTTGCTTCAATGCATTTAGGGGTGTGGTCCTGGTCAAGACAATCTCCTGAACTCCAAACTGAATGTCAGAATGGGAAAGAAAGGTGATTTAAGCAATTTTGAGCGTGGCATGATTGTTGGTGCCAGACGGGCCGGTCTGAGTATTTCACAATCTGCTCAGTTACTGGGATTTTCACACACAACCATTTCTAGGGTTTACAAAGAATGGTGTGAAAAGGGAAAAACATCCAGTATGCGGCAGTCCTGTGGGCGAAAATGCCTTGTTGATGCTAGAGGTCAGAGGAGAATGGGCCGACTGATTCAAGCTGATAGAAGAGCAACTTTGCCTGAAATAACCACTCGTTACAACCGAGGTATGCAGCAAAGCATTTGTGAAGCCACAACACGCACAACCTTGAGGCGGATGGGCTACAACAGCAGAAGACTCCACCGGGTACCACTCATCTCCACTACAAATAGGAAAAAGAGGCTACAATTTGCAAGAGCTCACCAAAATTGAACAGTTGAAGACTGGAAAAATGTTGCCTGGTCTGATGAGTCTCGATTTCTGTTGAGACATTCAGATGGTAGAGTCAGAATTTGGTGTAAACAGAATGAGAACATGGATCCATCATGCCTTGTTACCACTGTGCAGGCTGGTGGTGGTGGTGTAATGGTGTGGGGGATGTTTTCTTGGCACACTTTAGGCCCCTTAGTGCCAATTGGGCATCGTTTAAATGCCACAGCCTACCTGAGCATTGTTTCTGACCATGTCCATCCCTTTATGGCCACCATGTACCCATCCTCTGATGGCTACTTCCAGCAGGATAATGCACCATGTCACCAACCTCAAATCATTTCAAACTGGTTTCTTGAACATGACAGTGAGTTCACTGTACTAAAATGGCCCCAACAGTCACCAGATCTCAACCCAATAGAGCATCTTTGGGATGTGGTGGAACGGGAGCTTCATGCCCTGGATGTGCATCCCACAAATCTCCATCAACTGCAAGATGCTATCCTATCAATATGGGCCAACATTTCTAAAGAAACCATGTTGAATCAATGCCACATAGAATTAAGGCAGTTCTGAAGGCGAAAGGGGGTCAAACACAGTATTAGTATGGTGTTCCTAATAATCCTTTAGGTGAGTGTATATCTAACAATTTTAAAGATGTAAATCACATGAGCTAGTTTTCTTTATCACAGTTACAAATTTTAAATAAATTTACCCTTTTGGTTTAAACGGGTGTGTTGCCATGCCCCTAGTTGCTATTCACAAACTTACAATATACAAGCATTTTATGAAGAAATATTATATATTTTTCTCAAAATTTTTTTCTCTCTAATAAAATTTTTGAAACAAAACATGTTTTCTTGGGAGTATCAATTTAATTAATTTATTTTAGGCTTTTCCTGTCTTTAATGTAACTTTCCATCATCTTATTTTATTGTTTTATATCATTAAACTAACAACATCCAGTCCTTTAATGACATAATCCTACAGGAAGTGACATCAGTTTTGGTTGGAAAACAAGAGCACAAACATCAGTAAATTCTAACAATGAGTTTCATTAATTGTGTGATGTTTTGTGGTATTTGTTGATTTGCAACTTTAAAAAATTATATTTTATTAGATTACTGAAATTGGTATAATATTATAAAAAGATGGTAAAAATTATAAACAAAATACCTTCTAGTTCTCACTAATGTAGGCAGAATCTTTTGCTTTTATTTTCAGTTAAGCATCCTGTTAATTTTCTTGCCATTGTAGAAATAATCATAATTATTACAGTTTAAGTGCCTAAGCTTGACCAGAGCTTATTTTGAAAATGTGCATATACGGTACCTATTTACACACTGGTGGCCAGTTAGGAATAATGTACAGATTTATGATACAGCACTTATGGAAAGAAATGTGTACTTTTATTCACAAAAGTGGCATTCAACCATTGACGTGCGGTCTGGGTAGGCAAACTAGGCACTGCCTACCCTGCCAAAATTCAAAAATAAAATGTTTATTAAATAATAAACTTGTATTTGTATTTTTACTTTTTATTCTTGTGATTTATATATGCAATATGTGTGTTATTCCAATTGTTTAGATGTTATGATGACAAATGTAGCAGTTACGCATAATCAACTAAAAACAATGGTAGAATAAGCAGTGCTTTTACGGTCCATTCATTGCAGACGACACGCGGAAACCCATGTTGCGCATGCGCACTTCGATCCTGTATTCTTTAACACGTACGGCAAAAAGCACAAATCTGCTGTGCCTTTTGACGTAAATATGTTATGCCCGTAATCATCTCCGTTACGTATCAGACATGGACCAATTAAAATCGAGATATTCCTGGACATTTGCGTAGCTAACGTCATTACACCACAGCTAGCGTACATGCCTAATCCCCGCCAAATTCAAAATCAAAATGACAGCACCGGCCGTAATCACGGAATTAAGAAGTTTTTCCAACTTCCAAGCTCAATTTTAATTCCAAATATGAGTTAATTGCAAGAGGGAGGTCTACGCCAGCCTTAGATGGACTAGTACAGCAAAAGGGCCCAAAAATTATCCGATCATTTCAAACTGATTGGTATGTAAGAAAAGATTGGCTATGTGGCTGAGCTAACAATCAGCGGCTGTACTGCTATCCCTGCCTGCTTTTTTCAACCAGTCTGACTGTTTGGACTTCAGCGGGATATTGTGATTTGAACAACCTGCCCACAGCTTTAACAAGCATGAAAAGTCGTCAGCTCACATCCAGTGTCAAATTACACTGAAAATCTTTGGAAAATCTCGGATCGACCTTGCACTTGTCGAGCAAAGGAAGCTGTATATAACCTACCACAATGAAAAGTTAAAGGATTGTTGTATAGTATCTTCTGTTATAAAGATGAAGATTGCACATAAAAAAATAAGCACATAATGTTGTAAAAAATAAACAACTTATGTTCTGTTATATGTTCTGTGTTTTGACTACTGAATTCTGTATAATAATATCTAATGAAGATATATTAACAAAATCGTATATATTATATATAAAACATATATAAAATACATATATATTTTTTGATATGCCGCGTTGTGCGTAACGTTCACTGTTTACGCGCTGTGTGTGTGTGTGTGTGTGTGTGTGTGTGTGTGTGTGTGTGTCTGTGATAGAGAGAGAGAGAGAGAGAGAGAGAGAGTACACGATATACATCCTGATTTTTAAATTTCTTGATATGCCGTGCTTGTGCGTAACGTTCACTGTTGTTACGTATTATTAGCTTAAACAATAAATCAAGTAATCTGGCTTTAATAAATCAGTGCCTAGCTCTTTAAGACATCACCGCACGACACTGCATTCAACTGATCACAATGTATAGTCAGTACATTAATAATGTGAAAAATAACTTTTACAATTTGAAATAAATGTTCAGAACTTCTTAAAGTACTTAAAAGATTTTTCATTAAAAAAATCCTCCACATGCAGCAATGACAGCTTTGCAGATCCTTGACATTCTAGCTGTCAGTTTGTCCAGATACTCAGGTGACATTTCACCCCACACTTCCTGAAGCACTTGCCATAGATGTGACTGTCTTGTTGGGCACTTCTCACACACCTTACAGTCTAGCAGATCCCACAAAAGCTCAATGGGGTTAAGATCCATAACACTGTTTTCCAATTATCTGTTGTGCAATGTCTGTGTTTCTTTGCCCACTCTAACCTTTTCTTTTTGTGTTTCTGATTCAAAAGTGGCTTTTTCTTTGCAATTCTTCCCATAAGGCTGCACCCCTGAGTCTTCTCTTTACTGTTGTTCATGAAACTGGTGTTGAGCAGGTAGAATTCAATGAAGCTGTCAGCTGAGGACATGTGAGGCGTCTATTCTCAAACTAGAGACTCTGATGCACTTATCCTCTTGTTTAGTTTAGTTGAGCCTTCCACATCTCTTTCTGTCCTTGTAAGAGTCAGTTGTTCTTTGTCTTTGAAAACTGTAGTGTACACCATTGTATGAAATCTTCATTTTTTTTGTTAATTTCAAGCATTGTATAGCCATTCCTCAAAAAAGCTGTTTCTTTTTTGCCTTTTTTTGACCTAATATTGACCTCAAGACATGCCAGTCTATTGCAGACTGTGGAAACTCAAGAACAAACACAAAGACAATGTTAAGCTTAATTTAACAATCCAAATAGCTTTTTAGCAGAGTTTGATATAATGGCAAGTGATTTTCTAGTAGCAAATTATCAATTTAGCATTATTACTCAAGGATAAGGTGTTGGAGTGATGGCTGCTGGAAAGGGGGCCTGTCTAGATTTGAATTAATGTACCAATTTTCTTCTGCAACAGCAAAATCTGTACATTATTCCAAACTTTTGAAAGCCAGTGTATATAAAAATTTAAATTACAAAGCATATTTAAAAAAAGACTGCACTCAGAAGGTACTGGATAAGTAGGAATGGTTCAGTTAATTACACATGAATCACAAATGAGTATTTATTTATTTTTTATAAGTTATAAATATACAAAATATTGTAACATGACCAATATTATGTTATCATCATGATATCATTCATTTTAGGAGATGCGCACAAAAACTCCTCGCTTTAAATATGCCATGCTGCGTTAATTAACAAAAAAGTTTAAATATATTTTCTTAATGTGAAAAAAAAAACAAACAAAAAAAAAATTAAACTGCAGATCTTTTCTCATGTTTAATTCAGGAGCCTTGGCAGAGTCCTGGGAAGGCTCCTTTCAATGGTCCCTCAAGCGTGTCCAATTTCAGATGAGCTGACTACTGCAGCACTGAGGGGACTTGGGGAGATGTTGGGTTGGCCAGAAATTTTGGATATCCGGTAAGCTCAGGGGTACGGGGATCAGATCTCTGTGAATATATAATTGAGGTTTGTGGGGAGGGATTCAAATAGGGTTATTGAGTTACTCGAAAACAGAGTGCAAGTCATAAATGGTGTATGGCAATGACCTTGCAATTTGGTTCTGTTAAGTTTTTATCAGGGGCGGAGCTTGCAATTGCCTTTTCTATCATTTTCTTCTCAGGCAAAATGAATTTGTCTTGGAGATTAACCTCTCTCTTTACAACCACAACACATAGGACGCTATTTTTTTTGTTTTCTGTCATATTTATGATGGAAAACTTTGAGCTTGGAAAATCTCATAAGACTCACCCTAACCAAACTACTAGAAGCAAATATGCTCTTGCAAGACCTTACTAAATGCAGGCTTTACAGGCCTTGATGGTTACAGGTTTACATATACTGTACTGTAACAGATCGCTGTTCATCTGGAAAAGAAGGAAGCGGGAGCCAAATCCACATTCAACGACCTTTAATTACAACACAACATCAAACTGAAAACACAGCAACATAAAACACTGATGCACACACACTCACACACACACACACACACACACACACACACACACACACACACACTCACTTTCGTGTGGTCGCTCTCTCTCTCTCTCTCTCTCTCTTGCATCCCTGCCTCTTCCCTTATTTCCCTCCCGCTTATTAGGCAACTCAGCACCGGCGTGCATCCTCATGGCCTGGCCACGCCCTCCTCCTCCTCGAGAGAGACGAGGGGAGGGAGGGGCAAAGAGAAAGAGCGAGTGGGAGAGACAGAGAGAGAGAGAATAGAGAGAAAAGAAAACCATCTTTTCGGCTCCCGAGGGCACGCCACCCACCCAGTCCTCAGCTGCTCCTCTGCCCCTGGCGGACAGCAGTGGGTTCTCCGTCCCCTGGTGGACGGCAACGGCTCCCCCGCTTCCTGCCGGACATCAGCAGTTCCTCCAGCTCCTGCAGGACGGCAGCGACTCCTCCATCCCCTGGCGGACGGCAACAGCTCCTCCTTCTCCTGGCAGATGGCAGTGGCAAGTTCTCCCGGACAATGTGCCCTTCCTCCTTTCCCAGGATTCGGCACCAATGTAACAAGGTTTGTTAAAGGAGGTAGCGGGAGCCGAATCCACATTCAACAAACTTTAATTACAACACAACATCAAACTGAAAACACAGCAACATAAAACACTGATGCACACACACTAGGCTTCATGTGGTCTCTCTCTGGCATCCCCGGCTCTTCCCTTATCCTCTCCCGCTGATTAGGCAAATCAGCACCGGGTGTGCTACCTCACGGCCCGGCCACGCCCTCCTCCTCATCCCATGTACACTTTACAGTGTTTTTAACATGTAAGCAGAGGAGTCCATCTTCGGAGCGTGACACGACTGCAATAGTGCATATGTGAGAGTTGCATGAGAATATGTCACATGTGAGCTCATAAAATCAGATGTAAGATACTTTTTTCTTCTTATGCTTGAAGATAAAGATAAAGTCTGCAAAAGAGAGCATTAATTAGCCATCGTTCAGACCTGATGCTGCAGTAAGGATGATATGTTTTGTTCTTGCATGTACCTAAAACAGCCTAAAAAAAATTAATTTGTTTAACGATTTTTTTCAGTCCCATGCCAGAGTGATTATTGGCCCCTGCCCATAAAAAAATTCCTGGCTCCGCCACTGGCAATCATGCTGATCTGAAAGTAGTTTCATATTCTCTTTTTTGAGGGATCAGTGTTGAAAGGCCTTTGAGGATGGAAGCAGTGCTCTTTTTTCTGACAAAGAAAACTCGGATGAATCCTGTGCTTATAGAGCAGCCGAGAGCTCAGTATAGACAAGAGCTTTACAGCCAAACAGGTAAAGGCTGTTAAATGCTGGATATACTGTAGTTTTTGAGCAACAGACCACAAAGGAATGCATTGGTGTCAACAGTCGATTCTGTTTGTAAAAAATTATGTATGTATAGATATGACATCATTGAGGAAGAGAGAAAGTGGACAGAGTATATTAAATAAACTTTAAAAAACGTAAAGTTATTTATCAACTCAAAATTTTCTTTCCTTTGTCCAAAATGTTTTTAATAAAAATAGCCATCAACATTTAGTTACATCACAGAACTATGAACCATGATTTGCTACCGGCTATTGTTTTCTCCGAAGACTAATTGATTTGATATAACATATAAGCTTCTAAAGACAGACCTAACGTGGGCTTCAAGGTTGCTAATCGATGGTACTCCACATTCTTTCTACTTAATTTTTTACAAATTGCATTCAATTGTGGAATTTATGTAATAGAACTAAACTACCCATGACCTTGAGGAGAAAAGATCCACTAATCAGAGAATTACAGCCAACAAAGCACACCAAAAGAGCTCTGCAGTGATTGCCCACTCACATAACAAACTTTGAGGCGTATTGCAAGAAAGCAGTGTAATTGTTTACATGCACTGTCTAATCACTGCACACAACATGACTTTCAAAGACGTTGGATCGTAGTACCATTCATATTATACAACTGTCTGTCTTGTCACTGAAGTTGTAGCGTTTTCAAAATACATGACAAATCCGCGATAGGGGTGAACACATTACAAGACATTTTACTATTGACGAATCCCCGACGACTTTGCCTGGACTCCAGATTACGTTTCACAACAGAGTACACGCGAGAAGTGATACAAGATACGAAAACAAATGCATGATCATATGTTATGCATTTCAGAATATGATGTGTATGTTTTTAATCACTTGAAGGCATCATATATTTTATTGGTTACAATATGAAAAAGTATCTCTACAGTAAAATCTAACTATTTTATTTTTTTGGCAATTTCTCTCCAACTCTTCTCTTTATTTACCCGGTTGTGGTACAGTTCAGAGGAAACATAAAATCTGGTGCAATGTTCCACTAATGAGAGCGTTGCACCAGAGAAGTCCAATGAGACTTTCTTGATATCGCAGCCATGCTAGTTGAGGTTCTGTTGCAGGTACATCAGGACTCCTCCCACTAAAACTTCCCGTGCCCCATTTCTTGCTCTCTCATTGGCTGTAGGTTAACACTGCAGTTGTATTCAGTGAAAACATATTTCACATTGTCCAGATATTTAACATTCTAGATATCTCGCTGACATCGGTGACTCATCGGCGATTCTCTCAAATCGTGTCTTTGATATTTCATACATTGCGATCGTCACTCATGGGAGCGAGCTCCGATTTTCTCACGATTTCAGGCATTTGTCGCGATCTCCAAAAAACTGTCGGTGAGCGAATATCGGGCTTAAAATCGTAGTGTAAACTCGCCATAAGCGGCATACTCTGCACTCCCGTATACATGTGGCTCAGTCAGTAAACAGCTTTCTCCAGAGCAACGTACAGTAATTACTCTGCAATGCTTGTGTAAATAACAAACATGATATCAAAGGAAGACTTCACTACTTTTATTCTCTGTTGTTTCAATTTATTTCCAGATATTCCAGAGTTGTTGCTGTGATTGTTTCCTTACCTTTCTATCGCGACATGCAGTGGAATTGCGTTTTTAATTTCCATTTACGTAAAACTCTGGGATTCCCTCAATGTATGAGTGCATATACATGAATGTGAGGGACAGTCAAAATTTCACAGTAGTGTTTATAAATGGGTATAGTTTATAGTGTATGTGCTTTTAACACTGTACTCCTAGAAATGTTTTATTGACTAGTTGTTGGGCTTCATCCTATGACGTTTGTTATTTGGTCTGTTCCACACACTTGCCCTCTCTTCAAAAACCTGTTAGAACGCCACGTATGTGTTAACATGAGCACATAAGCAGCTTTCCCAGGAGAAACTTAGGCGTGTTACACCGCTTTCTCTTAATCCTTTAAACGGCTGGATAAGTAAATCAGCTTTCTCCTTTACACGACGTTTCTGAAAGCCGCTTTCTGCAAAAACCATGGAATAACCCGCTTTCTTAAGTGCATGTTAATGTGGTCTTTGTCTTTTTGTCTGATTTTCAAATACTTTTTTGCTTCAAATCAAAGCCTGTAATGTTACATTTACATTAAGAAATTTAGCAGACACTTTTACAAAAAGCAACTTACATATGAGGAACATAACGAGCAATTTATCAATCAAAAGTCAGCAATATCTGCAGTGGTGCACTGCAGGGTTCTCATAGTGGCTGGTTGGTAAAGATGCTAGAGCAGAAAAAGAGACAGACAAGGATTTTTTTTTTTAACTGTTAAATAATAAGTGCAATTAGTGTCGATTGGTTAAGTGCTCACAAACAGATGTGTTTTCAGCTGTTTCTTGAATGCTAAGATCGTAGCAACAGATCATATGGAGGTTGGAAGCCTATTCCAACACAGTGGAACAGAGAGCGAATGATTGTTAAACGGACTTTGTGCCTCTTTGCAACGGGACCATCATGCACCGCTTGTTCAGTGACCACAGAGAGCAAGTTAAGACATAGACATGGGGGTGTGAATTGAAGTAAGAGGGTGCTGTCCCATTGGCTGTCCTGAAGGCCACAGTCAAAACTTGAATTTGATGCGGGCAGCTACTGGCAGCCAGTGGAGTGTAATCAAGAGTTGGGTGACGTGAGCCCTCTTTGGTTGATTGAAGACCAGATGCTTGTGTTCACAAGCAATGATGTGATTTTCAGCTGTCTCTGAGCAGTTCACATGCATTGTGAAGGCAAAGTGCTGCAGGTTTATCTATTCACATAATTCCAAATATTTGAACCTGCATAATGTTACTATACATATCTATAACAACACAATATCACAGAAATGTAGGAGGTGACAGCGTTTCACCAGATTTGTAAGGAGGAACATAGTAAGCTTTGAAATACATACTGACACTGCAGTGCACTATTATTGTTCAGTCAAAATAAAAGATCCAGATGAAGGTGGAGTATACATACTACAGAAATATATCTATTGTAGTAGCCGGCTGGACTGTTGCTTTGGGTCTCTGAAATCCTAACCCCACCTCTGCTCAGTGCTGGTTAGTTTGACTTAAAATGCTTTTATGAAACATTTCATGAAATTTCTATGGAAAACATGAATGGAAAAAACTATTCCGGAACAACAGTGGCTGCAAAAGTGGGTGGACACTGTTGTGCTCTATTGCTAGTCAGATACACGTGGTATTAGGAGGAGGGGTCATTCTCATTCTAGAGCATTTTATTGGGGAAAATTTGCATATGCCACTGAGTGCAAGATGATGAGTAATCAATCTTTGTAGTCTGTTTTACTGGAAAAGTAAGATTGTAAACATACATCTGCTAATAGTTAATTCGGTCAGCTTTAAGGAGTACACTAGCATTAAGATGGTCTCAAAGTTAAGAGACCTAGACTAAAAGCCACAAAACTCCAATTTTGATTTCATTAGGTTTTTAATTTACCTGTAGGGCCCCATGATTTCTGCAATGCGAAAAACATGGACAGAATCGCGGAATCCAGTCATAAAAACAGAAATCGGAAATGTTACAGAATTTGACATGTTTGGGATAAAATTAATTATTAAAGCTCAATAAATCTAATTTAAATAGTAATATGTCCTAGTGTGATAATTAAACCATAAAAGGCTGAGACTGAGTTACATTCATATACAGTCTGAATGTGCTACGCACAAAAGGGAATGTGTAAAGCAGGCCACCTCATCATAAGCATCACATCCGCTCTTTGTTTATAGCTGACAGACAACACAGCATGCATTAACCTTATATATATATATGTAATGGCATGTTGAAAAATAACTGTTTTGTTTTCAAAATAATTGAAATTCTATGAATTAATTTCAATATCTATGTATATCTGTGTTCTTGCAACGCTAAATATTTTAATGTGTATGAGAATTGTCTGTTGAGAGAATGTTACTGTTTAATCTTCAATTGAAATGCCGTGACAGTGTAATATAGCCAAATGAGAGTATCATTTATATAAGTCCTTGCCTCATATCCCTCGGGTGAAAAAAAAGTGTTCTAATGCAGCACAAGACATATAAAGCACTGCATATTGTTTGTTACTGTTGACGGTAACAGAGGTCAACTTCCTTGACAGTAATTTAATGAACAATTACTTTGTGTACCTCCTAAATTAATTACTCCAAACCCAGGGTGACAAAAACATAAGCGACCACAGAGGTGCCTCGGGCTCTTTGTTCTCATTCCCAGCATGCATGCGGCCAATAAAGCAGGATGCTCTGATAATCACTGACAAACCTAACAGACATTCATCCTGACAGTGACTTCCATAACAATCTGCAGGTACTTTCATTGAAAGGCCTTGAGTGTGTGTGATCTCAAAGGACCTCGCAAGGGGATAATTGGATTGCGAAGTCTGTGGCCTAATTAAATTAAAGCATAAAAACAAGCTGCTGCCCCTCTCTTGTGTAGGAATGAATACTTTATATGGACATGTCGCAGTTAGCTGGTGATGATACCGCCATCATTTGTCTTCTGTGTTCATGCATAAACTCTCTGATGAAGTGAGACAAGAGTTGAAGAGAGACAGTAAAAGTCAAGAGGAAGGAGGCTGACTTTGTTCTCGGTGCTGAATGGAGCCTTTTTTCAAATTTTTTTGTCTTTGTCTGGGTCTCTTATCTGATGTTGCAACCCCTTAAGTACTGCCAAGTGAAGTGTGATATTAGTACCATCTAGTCTCTACAATTGGAAATGTTACTTAACTTGGATATTTCAGTCTGTCAGCTGGCTTTAATGTGTCCCTTCTGGATGGGGATGTAGAGGGGGAGGGACGGTCTTGATGAAGACCATGCGTCAGCGACCGTGCACCTTACTCCCTTTGCATGCTGGTATAGCATAAAGATCCCCTAGTGTGGTAAGCAACTGGCAATAGATAAGTAAAACAAATCAGGAGGAGCCCCTTCAACTGAATTTAGTTAGCTAATATTTAAGCAATATTACAAAAGCAAGAGTGTTGCTGTACTGCATTAAAATCAGTCCCAGTGAGTTCTACAAGGCAGTTTGATGCAATTAACAATGGTGTTACTATAGTAATATGGTGTTTATATAGTCACCTTGTTTAATTTTGATGTTATTATGATTTTTCTACAAAATACTATGCTGGGTTAGGCTATGGCTACTGTAGTAAAACCATGCTTAATTTTTCCAAGGGAAGGCTAGGGTTAGGTTTAGGGGTAGGTATTGGTGTTGGTGTTGGTGTAAGCCAGATACTATTTGGAACCCCAGTGCAAATAGTAAATACTAACAGTATAGGGGTATCACTATGGTGTGTTTATTGTGTTTATTTAGAGTCCCACAGACATAATTTTCAACATCGTATCTTGATGTTACATTGTTGAAATGTCAGGTTTGACATGATGAGTTGTATTCATTTTTTATTTGAGCTGCACTACTGACTCCATATCTGCATTGATAAATTATTAATTGATAATAAAAGGTTAAGTATCTGACTGAACATAAAACTGGTTTGATATTGTATCTGAATGCCAAATCAGTGTAGGACGTCAGCACCTAGCTACTCATGAGCTCAGTATTCTTCATCTAGTGAAGAAAGCCACATGAAAAACTCAAGCTTGTTTAGGATTAAGGCAATGCTTAACATATTGTGGTATATTGAAAAAAAACATTTGCTTATCTCTAAAAGGCATGCTCATATTCCGAGCTGGTTCTTGTGGCTTGTTGTTTGTACAGAATATGACCAGCTCAGGGACATGCAATACCTACAACTTTAAATGCTGTGTCACCAAACACAGTCAGAACAATATGAGAAGCTCTTTGTAAGGCCCACCAAGCGGACTCAGCTCAAGGGAAATTTCGCATCTTCGAAGTTTCCAATTTAAAGGAGACCTATTATGTCACTTTTTACAAGATGTAATATAACTCTCAGGTATCTGAGAATGTGTCTGTAATGTTTTATCTGAAAATACCCCACAGATAATTTATTATACCATGTTATAAATGCCTCTTTTTGGGTGCAATCAAAAACACACTGATTTCATGTGTGTCTCTTTAAATGCAAATGAGCTGCTTCTCCCCGCCCCTTTTAGGAAGAGGGCTGTACCTTTACAGCTCATGCTTCGGTTACTACAGCAACAACAAATCAGAACCAATATGACCGACAGCGTAAATACCGGAGTTCAGACAGGGCTGGACTGGGAAGAGACATTGGGCCGGGATTTTACATAGCAACTGGCCCAGAAGTTGAGCGGGGATGTTCACTGTCACATTTGTTGTGGTCTGTTCTGCATAACACGGCGGCTCATTTTAGCTTATCGCAGCCCATTTGGCCCATTTCGCAGACGACCCACCGGCCCGCTCTGTTCTCCCGATGGCCTGTCCGGCCCTGATCGGTCCCAAAGTGCATCGGCCCACCGGGAAAATGGTATGCCAGATTACCAGTTTACCAGTCCAGCTTGTCCACTTCAGTGGCTCTGATGCCGGCAGTACATGAAGACTCTTATGTTCAATTTTACAGCCATCAACAGAACACTTGTGACGCTTACAAAGCTGAGACAGAGAGCATTTTGACACACTGTTTTTGATTAATAGAAATATAAGAAAGAGGAGTGGGTGGACTTTCAACATTGTTGGGTGGTTTTGTACACAGTCGACTCACATTTATGTACAAACACCATGTAAAAGTGAATTTTGAATAATAGGTCCCTTTTAAATCTCTGAATTTGATTGCAGATTTTGTTGTCTCAGTTTGTGATATTGTTGAGATATCTTCTGGAGACACGTGCGATAATACTAGCTTTTTTATTAGGAAAAAATGAAACAAAAACAACGAGATGCAGGAGACATTAGGAAAAGTATCCATTTGCTCACCGTGTAATCTCATTGCTGTCTAGGAACAATTAATGAGATATTAAAGAGATCTCCTTTTGTGACGTTTCTGATCTGTGGGAAGCCCTTCCCACCAAGGCAAAAAGAAAGCAATGGATTCAACTCTGGATTACCACACACATGAAAGAGAAGCATGAGAAATGAGATTAAGCGACGCTGAGTCATACTGGTGGCTGTTGAAATGCTGGATGGAATGCAAGTATTAGTGGAGGAGGGCGGGCCAGCAGAAGAATGAGTGAACCTCTAATTGCTGCAGCCCCAGTGGATTGAGTTTCAGACTGGAGCGGTGGTGGCTATCAATTCTGCTACAGAAATCAATGATAAACTAAAGCTCAAAGAGTCCGTGCCTGCTGTAATAAAGCTTTTCCCAGTCCAGGGGTACAATAGCTAAGAGATACATTCATGTAAAAGCACTCACTCATGAGGCCACAGTAGAAGAAAAATCCCCTATAAAGTATGCTAGATCATGGTAGTCTACTTCACGAAAATACATTTTTTAGTGAATTCATGAATTCCCATAAGGTTCATAGTGGCAATTGTTTTCAACATATTTCTTGCCAGGTATTATGTTCCATTTATTTAACCTTGTGCGAGGACATTGAATTTTGGCACTGTTTTAGTGGCATGAGGGGGACCTACACAATATTAGACAGGTAGTTTTAATGTTGTGGCTGATTGGTGTATATCTGGTAAGAAACCTAATTATGTTTTTTCACCGAAAATTGTTTGAGTCAAAAGATTTGAGTCTCTTGTTTCATCCGGTATGCCATTTAAAAAATGTGAGCGATTTATCGCAAAACACAACAATGATAAACACAATGTACACTAATGAGTACAATAGCTATTTTTTTTTTTTTTCATTAGAAATCCTAAATATATTGTAATTTTCACATAGATAAAAAAAATACTTTCAGAGGCTATATATGAAGTTAGGATGAAAATAAGGTACATTTCCAACTAATCTGAGACCAGTGCAGGCAGACAGCACACTGGAGGTCATTCACTATATAGGGAGCAAGGGAACATCCTATTGTTTTCCTATGAAGTCAAGTGCATTCATACAAACTTCCTATTTAAAGTTCAGTTTCAGGCTGCAGATGATGTTTTCAGAACTCAACATCAGAACTTAGATTCATAATTTATAATGTATAATTTTATTTTAACATTATTGGCAGAGATTGGACAATGCTGGAAATGAATAAATAACCAACACTCCTAGAAACGTAAAAAATTGCTTGGTATTATTTAAAATGTCATAATTTAGTCCCACTGTCCACATATGTGGACAGCAATTTTTAGGAAAACTATTTATTTATTTGTTATTTTTTAAGCATGTTTATTATGTGCTACTAATTACAAATAAAAAAGGGAAATAAAAATGGACACATCATACACACTAGTGTCTAGGGAGGTTAAATGTGCTTAAAATGCATAAACCACAGGTTCTGCCACTCTTCTGCAAAACGTTGGCCCTTGTTAATAGGAATTTAATTAGAACAAACCTAAGCAGCAAATGACACACAAGCCGGTCAGTCAATACAACCCCATTAACTCAGCATGCAGAGGATTAGTATGCTGCACTTGTTCTGCCACCTACATCAGTCAAGTAAACCCTCTCAATTCTGATAGAGACCAGAGTAGAGAAAAAATGCTCTGCAATCAGTGAGGACACCTCTCAAGCTTCTCATGTTGTGGGATGTGTGCTGCTGGAGGGATTTTACACCCATCAAGTGGTTAACAGATTAAATCAAGCTGTAACCAATGAAAGTCCAAGGAAGTCAACTGAAATTACCTCAACAGGGACAAAAAAGATGTAGATTTCCTGTAGAAATTCCATTTGGATGATGCGTTCAATGCAATTTACAGTGTATTATACAGTTTATTTATTTATTATTATTATAATTATTATTATCATTATTTTATCAGCATGTGCATTTCCTAAGAATCATATAATATCATATATGGTCCCTGGGAATCGAACCCATGACCTTGTCATTCTTAACAACATGATTTACCAGTCAAGCAATAGGAAATGACACAACAGTAAACACCATAACCTTCCTCTTTGCCTACCCCTTAAAATACAATATTTATGTAGTTTACAGTTATTAAAAAACCAGGAAAAAATCAAGTCCTTTTCAGTTTTTACTTAATTGATCATGACCAAAATGTAGCCTCAGTATAATCAATTCATTCAATTACCAAACACTCATTTATTGCATCCCTACACGTTGTTGACATGTAACCAAAGAGCAAATGCCGCTCAGCCACTTTTGCTGTTAAAGAAAATGGAAAATAAAAAAAAGATGTTTTGATTAATCTGAAGTGACTTACATTCAATCTCCGCTGTGTCTGGGCTTTTATTTCGCATGACATCACTTTCACTCCTTAAATTGTGTCTTAAAAGGACCTATGCTCACAATCCGTACCATAACAATTTTGAATCATATAAAACTTTTGCCAAACATGAAAATGCTGCTTTACAGAGCAGAAAGTATAAATAATTTACACTACTTGCAGAATGCAATTCATAAATGTGTTTTTTATTTACTCCTCCCTTTCCATAAACAAATCATTTTCAATTTATCCACGAACTTTGATGGAAGACAACCTGTGTTTTTTGCCATGCAAAGGATGCAAAGCTCTCCAATAAACCAGTCACATGACAGACAGCTGCCATGTTGATAAATGGCAATCCCATCACACACCACGGCACAAATTAAATAGATGGCCCCTCCCTTGACAAATAACAGCTTCCAGAATTTACGCTTGCCTTATAGCTGTCTCTCTGAGGTCACAGGCCCGGGGTCATGATATACGACTCAATCTTCAGATAACCTGACTTCGTGACAGTGAACTGTCTGGGAGAAAATTAATTCATTTGTTTTGTTAATTCTGCTTCACTCCGAGGCTTTTTCCACCCAAGCTGTCGTTTTGAGTCCATCACGGATGAAGCGTAAGAAGCATCTGGACCAGTGTCCCCTTCATAAAGAAGTTACATCAACGCCACTGATGGGTGGTGCATCTTAATGGCACAACACTGTTTTAGGGAAAATTGTTTCTGCTTTCCACCAAAGACATTATGAGGATGAGTCAGTTTATTTGTACACATATGAATGGAAAAAAATGGTGACTAAATGTTCTGGCTGTAGGAATGGAAGTCCCGCCTTTCAGTTAAAAGGGCCAATCATCTCTTTAATAGAGGAATCGCATGCCATTGCATGAACTGTACGCCTGTGCTTTTATTTTGTTGTTGTTTTTTTTTTTGGCATGATTTCAGCTAAAGAAGTACATTTTATGATACCATCATTGTGTTTATTAGTGATTTTAAATATGTTACTTGCTCGTAATCTTGACCAACAATTTTGGAGATTTTGATCTTTCCCTAATAAAGTAAATAGGAGTTACTAAAAATAGCTACCTAGGGGTGTTACGAATATGGCAGCCAAGAGACCTGATTTGCCTTAAAGGGACTTTTTTTCTACCAGTGATTCTTGAAGTTAAAAGGTGATAAAAGATATTGTTCTTCATCCTCGGAAAAAACAAACTAACAAAAGGATGTTCAAAATACTACCGCTGCCTATGTTGTAATTACAGTGAAGGAAGATAAATAAATTATGCAGAAGGTGGTGAGCGGACTTCTTTTATCATCAGTCCGCAGACTTCAAAAAGGACTCAACATATAAATATTATTGGGTACGAGTTTGCCGGCTCAATATTCTGCCTTTATGGCACACCACACCTCTGACACGATTTAACTTCATCTTCCCCACATAAATCAAATGTGTGGTGATATAGAAAACAGTTTTCCATCCTCTCTACACAGCCTGCTTGAAAAACAACTGAAACAAAATGTCAGAGCTTATTTTAACCAACCTGTAGCAGCTTTTAAACATGACGCATACTTTATATTGCACTTGTTCCAGATGAACACATGGCTTCAACTCTAAGACCTTTGAAAGAAATATCTCACTATTGCAAAGTAAAAAAAAACCATCATATACAGTGGGGACCAAAAGTCTGAGGCCACACTGAAAATCTGGGATTCAGAATCATATTTAATCCCGGAACAGATTTAAATCAAATAAACATCATGATATCACAATATACAGAATGGCAATATATGTAAAACACATAAACTATGTATGTTCATCTATGGTTTTCACTGAAGTATAAAGTCACATATTGTGAATAGTGTATATGCAATAGGGATGTGCCTGAAGCCGAATACCTTATTCGGACAGGCACAAATAATGACTTTAAAAAGAATTACGTATTCATCAAAATAATAGAAACAATGTTCATTTGACTGATTATCCAATAAGCACAAGGATAAAATTACATTTTAAATAAACATATCCAAAATTACAAAGAAATGATGAGTTTGTGAAGTCAATATTAGATGCCTTAATAAAGTGTAAAACTTAGGAATGAAAATGCGCACCGTGTGATTTCAGATCGGATGGGCGCAGTCTAGACTTAGTTTGCGGTCTCCGTTAATTGTGCGCATCTGGAGCTTGACAAGTGAAACATTAACTAAGACCCTATACATTAACACTATATAGGCTAGATTTTCCACTCCTTAAAATGTCTATATTAATGTATCACATGATTCACATGTAATGATATCCATGTATTCATTTATAAACCAACCTAAGCACGATGTTAATCCCTGACAGGAAGTGATGATTTCACAGCGGAGCTCGTCTATTCACCTCTAAAGTTGAATGCATTTATTTTTGCATCACCGATTAAGGTAAGTATCTGGTTAAGACTTTATACCAAAAAAGTTGAAATGCTCCATTAAAGTTAAAATTCTCCATTAAGTGTAAATCTATTCAGAATATTACTGCTCATGTGATACAAAGAAACTAAAACATGCTTGAAACATCTTTTTCCCCTCCCTTTAAACTGTACTAAAAATGAAAATGTTAACGTAATATTATTATTATTATTATTATTCTTTTCCCACTGTTTCGCTGTACATGTAATTTAACTAAATAAATATGTCCTCCACATTATCTTAAAATATGTGTGCAATAATCAGCCTCGAGTGTAAAATTCCAGACATATTTATGGGACTTTCTGCTATTTGTAGGCTATATATATTTATTCTAATTTCTGTTAGAAATGTTTGTATTTAATGTTCACTGAAAAATGTGTGCTTAACCTTTTACAATTGCTTGACACCTCATGCCTCAGTTAACAACATATTCAACAGTTCATGAGCCTACATATTCAGCTTCATCTGGTACGAAAAACATTATGAAATAATATTAGCACAAATATAATAATGCTCATTGTAATAATAATTAGATGTTTCATGCTCATAATTATAACTCTATATATTTTCATATCTAGCCATATATTTCTGTTTTCTGCGTTAGGGGAGACATGGGTTGGTTGGAACACTTTTTATACTACTGAATATCTCTGGTGTAACAAATGTTAAGATACTCCAAATACAGTAGTTGCAAATGAAAGCGCAAGTTCCTTGGTAAAAATAAACGCATTCAATGTTATTTATTGACTTTGATAATTACTGATCAATGTTATATTGTGCATTTATGCCAGCCAGTACCATTTTGAGGTTGGTTGGCACAGGTTGTGGGGAATAGTGTTAATACACTTTAATTTTAAAAGAGAAAAATAACAACTTTAGTTTAGACCAGGACAACAGAACAACAAATGTTTGTCTATCATTATTTTGAGTAATGATAATGTAATTAATATAATTATATTAATATTATTATTATCTATATATACATATAGATCATATATATACTAATATAATATATATATATATATATATATATATATATATATATATATATATATAAATAACTTAAATAATATTTGTTTTATATAAATTTAACCATGTGTTTGAATATGTAATAGCCCTACTACTACTACTAATAATAATAATAACAATAATAAGTATAATTTTTATTACACATTATTTTGTTATAGATTTATATATTTAGAGGTATAAGGTTGTTAAATAGTGTTTATGAGGTTAAAAATGATATTTTATGTTTGACAACCCACCCAAAATCCAATGTGCCAACCAACCCAACTCACAAAGCTAGCATAGCTTATCACAGGCTTAAAAATGTAGCTGATATCCATCACTATTAACTAAAATGAATATAATAAATCAAATCTTATTTTTTTTTTTGACATAGCTAAAATGTAAAGTTGTTGACACAGTGGCAGATTTTACCATAGAGATGCCCTGACAGAATCAATTATTTTATGTCAAGAAAGCAAACATTTAGAAATTTCACTTTTGTGAAAATTTCTAAATGACCAGAAATGAATGCCACCCAACCCCTGTCGCCAACCAACTCCTGTAGCCAACCAACCCTGTTCTCTTCTGTTTGTCGGTCACTAATCAAATTTGTAAAAATGTATCATGCTAACACCTTTGTACAAAAGGTCAGATTTCCTTGCTTGCATTAAAGCACAAAACAAAAAAAACTCTAATCATGCTGGATAACATGGATCATCAGATTTTGCACAAACTTGTGGAGTCCAGCTGAAGTGCATGCTTTAATTTAAAACGGGGAAACATACCAAATAATAACGTTCTGAAATTCATGTACATTTTTCAATTCAAATTTCCACTTAAATGCTTATGGTGGTTATATACAATTTGCAGACAAAGCTTTAATTATCCCTTATATATATATATACATAGACTAGGTGATTTTATATTTTATTAACATAAAACGCTCATCTGTGTGACAAATAACTGCATCTACATAAAACGCCTAGAGAATAAATTCTGCTGTTAATACCATACCTCAAAATCCTTCTTTGGTAGCACCGACATTTCTTTGTGAGCCTGGCAGGGTTGATTTGAAAAATGATGGCTGCGTCATAGTCATAATGGACTATGGTTGTCCCCTCAGTCTTAGTGTCAAAGCATGATAAATGTCCAATATTATCAACTGAGGGGAAAGCAAGGTCTCTCTGTACCACCAACAGCTCCTCAACAGTACAGTGGGACTGGGGTCAACGCTGAATGCAGAAAAGTCCTTGTTCTTTTTCAAAACAAAGCTATTGCAAGGGTTTTCCATTTTTTAGAGGAAGTAATACAGCAATATGACCATGATATTGCACAAAAGAGAGAAAAAGTTTAAAGATAAGTGACAGAGTTGAATAAGAATTAATTGTGCCCGCTGATAGCATTGTCTATTTGCACAGGCTGTCTTAGTTGTTGTAGCGTCCAATTCACTAAACAAATTATGCAAGTTAGGTAAAGGCACAGACACCCACCAAAAAACTGCCCTGAACACAATCTGCTGCAATTCCCCAAGCTGCAGTTGAAGGGTACAGTAGACTACTGCATATTTTACTGGGACTGTTCTGCACCACTAAGAATTACCGCTGACATGTTCACTTACAACTGTGCAAAAAAAAAAAAAAGAATCTGTTTAGTGCCTGCTTTCTGTGGGCGGTAACAGAACTTCATTAATAGCGCTATTATTTGTGAAAAATGCATAATCAATAATGAGCAGAATTTATATAATAAGTAAAACTGATTGTACTGTGGATTCTAGGGATGTGTAGCTCCATAAATGAGGCCTATGCGATATGCATCTCGATGCATAGCCAATGATACAATACATTAAATACACATATAAAGCGTGATTCACCCCTATTAAGATGCAGTGCGATCCGATTTCGATTCCATTCAACACAATGCAATACGATGCAATGGAAAAAGAAATATGATGCTATGCAATTGAACATGGTACAGATAGTTTGCTTTTTTTTTTTGGTTCAGACAGACAGCAAATCATAAATTAACTTAAGTGCCTTCTGACATCTAATGCATGGCCCTTTCACAAACAGGCCTTTGTAGTGCAAAAAAAAAAAAAGATTAAATAAAACCAGACGTTCTTTCCTGTTCTGTCTCCAGTTACACTTTGAACAGCTCACACATTTAACAGTGAAACAATTTAAGGATGCTCAGGGATAAACAATGAAGAAATGTTCCGTTATTGAACATGTCTCCTAAAACAAAACGTCCTAAAAATTATGCAAAAGCAAATTTTTCCAAATTAATTGTTGTAGTATAACCAGCAGGAGACAACTGATGTGTGAACAGTGTAACAGTGAAGTTATTTAATATTTTTGTAGTATCTCTTTTCGGTTTTGCACTTTGCAGACAGTCCCTGCAGACTTGTATCTCAGCTGGCTGCACGTAGAGATCAATACAATTTGTCCAGCTCCGAGGAAGCCTCGTTTTGATGAAAATGATGTTGTAGCTCGTTGTCTACATTACTACAGTTGGAAAGAGTTGTCGTTTGTATTTTAACAATGTTTCTGTAATTAGTTATTGATCCAGGAAGTTTGAATCTGTGAATATATTTCCAACTTTACCGGACTCAGATGAACGTGCTTTCGTGTCGGCGCATCAAGTGTGTTGTTAAATTAGTTGTCAACATGTTCATCTCTCTTATAAAACCTCTCTTATAAAGTGTTTCCAAACATTGGATTTGTAATGATTTAGTGGAAGATGCAGCTCCACCTCTGTCATGTTAATCTATATTAACATATAGTCTCTCAGAACACATCTCAGTATCCGTAGTGTTGTGATACGTCATATTCACGTAGCAGCAGTGGTGATGAGAGAATCTGAAACCGAGAGAGGAGAAAACAATCTACATATAAAATATTGGTCACAAATTATTGGTCACTTTCCAAATAATAAAAGTATAATGCATCTACTAAGAATTATATATAAATACATCAGTTTTTACCGAAGCAAATATGTTAGAAATGAAGCATCGTGATACAAATACCAACTTGTATCCGATGCACACGATGCGAATCTGTGAATCTTACCATCCCTAGTGGATGATCAAATGTCTTGATTCTGAAATCAGTCTGTGCTCAACAAAATTTGAACCACTGCCCCCAGTGGCTGTAGTTACACGTGTGGTTGAACGTATGGGCACTTTAGCTCCAGTTTTCAGGCTACATGTATAGAAAGTGGTGCCAAAAGCAAGTTGAATTTGTAGTTGTAAATTCTGTAATACATTCAACAGGAATGCATATTTTAAATGCTCTTAACACCAACCATAAACCTAATCATCAATGGAGTGAAAATGTAATTTTAGAGCATAAAGGAAACCTCCAAATTGCACTTGCCATTGTTTATGTGCAGTGTTGGGGAGTAGTTAACTAAACTACATTTGTAACACTGTATTACGAACACACCAATGTAGGAGAATCAAATGTGCTCACCTAAACCATCCACATTCTCTCATATGTAGCACTGGGAAATCCAAATTAATTTATTGAATCGGTTCTTTTGGACAGTTCTTATATTGTACATGAACTAGTTCACATAAATAATTCACCAACTGACTTCAGCCTTGCGGAGCCTTAAAGGGATAATTCACCCAAAAATGACAATTCTCTCATAATTTACTCACCCTCATGCCATACCAGACGCGTATGACTTTTTAGGAGAAAAATACATTTCTAGGAGAATATCTCAGCTCTAAAGGTCCATAAAATACAAATGAATGGTGGCCAGAACTTCCAAGAAGGTTCAAAAGCATATAAAAGCTGCATAAAATAATCCATAAGACTCCAGTGTTAAATCCACGTCTACTGATGCGATATGATAGGTGTGGGTGAAAAACAGAACAATATTTGATAATTTTTTACTATAGATTATCCTGGTTGTGATATGCACCAAGAATGTGTATCATCAAAAACAAAAGAAGAAGAATGTGAAAGTGGAGATTTATAGTAAAAAAAAACTTAAATATTGATATTTTTCTCACCTACACCTCTCATTTAGCTTCTGAGTCATTAGTCAGTTTCCTGCGTGATCAAGTTTAGAAAGGAGACGTGTTTGCATTAAAATAATAGCAATTACTTAAATATGAATGAACAAATTTCAAAGTGGTTTCAGAATGAAAGCATATGCTTTAGGTGTATGAAGACAAAACTCTCCTTCACCACACTTCTTATTGTGTTCTGTTTACTTTTTTAATTATTTGTTGCTTTTCTCCTCCACTCAAACACCAAACCTTATCATATGTTGTCATAACAATCATGAGTCTCATGCAGTCATTTATTAGACTTCTGAATTGTACGAAGAGGTGGTCACCATAAACTGCCATTGTATGACATCACTGAGCACATTTGTCGATTTTTTTTTTCTTCACAATTTCTCTCGTTGTGTTAATAAAACGAAAATAGTCGTATGGGGTTATAACAACATAGTAAAAAAATATTTTTTTTTTGGGTGAACTACCCCTTTACTATAGAAAGTCGTACAGTTTTGGAACAGCATGGGAGTCAGTAAACAATGACAGAACATTCATTTTGGAGCAAACTATTCCTGTAGTATAAACAGTAAAAAAAAAAAATCCTATATTCTTGCATGCATAACATTATGCCATATGTTGTCTCCTCCAAAAAACTGGCAGTTTCTGAATAATCACAGTACTTTTACTTTTAGGATTCAGGATTGACATTTTTTTTTTTTTTACATTTTCTAAAAACACACACCTGGATTAAGCCCCACCTGCTCCCTCTGCTCTATACTCCATGAATAGGGATGTGTTGGAACCCAACCAAGAGCACATGCACCATTTCAAACTGCAGTAGCATCCTCCAGAGATGTCTGGATGGCCCATTTCTACCTCAAAGTTAGCCAAGGGGAGTGCACTAGCAGCTGGTAATTAACGTGCATATGGCTCACCCCCTTAATTAGCACCAGCACTCCAAGTTTCTAATGAGTTTCGATTTGACTTCATTCTGTTTAAGAGATAACTAAAATAAAAATAAAAAACAGTGGCACACAATAAGGTTGGCATGAGTGCAGATGCTTTCACAGATATTACAAGTGATGTTGTGACAAATAAATTCCTGATTTGGCAGGCTGATGCAAGACACAAGCAACTTTATCATTTACACCACTAATACAATTTTGTCACCTTTGGTTCTGGTATACCATATATATATATATATATATATATATATATATATATATATATATATATATATACATATATATATATATATATATATATATTAGGGCTGTCAATCAATAAAAAAATGTAACTGAATTAATTACATGGTGTCCCGATTAGTTAATCAAGATTAATAGCATTTAATCGCATATACAAATATTTGCTGAGAAAGCCCCTCATATAACAATAATTCATTATATAATGATGAAATAATTATACATAGTTATCTTTATAATATATATATATATATATATATATATATATATATATATATATATATATATATATATATATATAATATTCAGATAATTAAAATGCATTACATTCTTATGGAAGAAGAGTTAATCATTGATAAGGCAATATAAAAAGCGGCTTTAGAATACAATGTATTGTTTAATACCATATTATTGATCATAAGTCAATCATTGGCATACAGTTCACAGCAATCCATTTCACAGGTGAATTATTATTATTATGAGGGCTTGTTTAAGGACCCGCGTGTACACCTGCGTCAGACAGATGCTTGTGTAGCATCTCGGATGTGTTGCGTCATTAAGATAAAATGTTTAGGTCACTGTGTCAAGTTAAATATAGTTTAATACCTAGAACACATCTTGAGATCCCTTAGATAGCATTTGCGCTCCTTCAAGTGTTTTGAATGCAAGAACGTAACGCATGTTTGTGTTGTTCTGCCTACTGAAGTGTTTTCTTCACTGTATAAACTGCACGTTGCCATACAGCTGAAATTTCTATTACTGCCCTCTGGAGTAAACAGGTGGTACTAAAAGCTTGCATTTCTCAGGAATCTTCCTTATTACGATCCGGGGGCATTGCGATTAATTGCATAACATTTTTTAACACGTTATTTTTTGTATTAATCGCACTGAATTAACACATTAAATTGACAGCCCTAATATATATATATATATATATATATATATATATATATATATATATATATATATATATATATATATTCATGTTCACAGATTTATGAATGGTACCCTCAATTTTGCAATCTATATACCCAAAATGTTTTTATTTCTGTTGCAAAGTGACGAACAAGCTTCGAACTCATTAACTAAATTAACAGTGCATCTAAATAAACATAGGGGATGAATTATACCTACTAGTAAAAATAAAATCAATTTATTCCATGATAATTATTTACATTAGTTCATTTAGTTGTTCAATTGTACATATCAATTTGGTGGGCCAGAACGTTTCCTTAACCCGTTCTCCATCATGCTCATCTAACTGTCCCTATAAATTAAAGTGGCAAAAATTCCATAACGTAACCTAATAAAATGGCATATTGCCTGTTTTTTTGATTGATTGGTTGATTTTATATTTTGCAGTGTTTTTGGAATTTTTTTCTGATAAAAATGTTCTTATAAATAACTGTGTTAAATCTCAAATATGTTATATACATGTATATGTTTATTATAGGTGTATAAGATTGTGAACATTTTTGGATATGGCATAACATTTAAAGTCAAAATATTAAAGTCAATTATTTAAATTAATTGAAAGTTTGGTTTGTTAAAATAAGCTTGTAAAAACATGCTTGCATTTTTATTGAATATAAATTATCTGTCACTCAATATAACAGTTTCAAGTTTCATCCTTAAGAATTGTAAACAAAATCTTGAAGATACAATATATGTAATATTTATAAGAAAGCTGCTGTTTCAGCACAAAAAGCCTGTTCATGTGAATGTGCACTGTTATGAATTACAGGAAAGCATGATTCTAGTTATACAGAAACGGTAAAGCACTCATGTATTCCATTTGTCTGTATAACAAAGCAAATTGACTGATCAATAGAATGAAGTCTGGTATGAACTGATGTCATTAAGAAACAAAGTAGGCAATTTGATAAATTGCCCCCCCCAGCCTTTGGCCTATTTCCATTTCAAGCTGGTTCACTCTTAATGGACCAGTGCATTAGAGAGTTAATCTGAAACTAAAGATAATACACAGGGTCCTAATGATTCGTTTTGAGTTTATAAATAAACTTTTGTTGGCTATGGAGAAGGGCTGCATGCAATAGTTTATTTGTGACAATAATTTGTAGCTGTAAAAATCCCATCATCATACACTTCTAATACACTTTTGGCCAGTAGGTTTATGTTACTCAACATATATGACTGTAAAATGGATACCCATTAAGGCAACACTTGTGTGAGTTTTCAGGAAATCTTTATGAGAGTGTGGTGGCAAAGACCAGTGTGTAAATTAACCAATGACTTTCAGGGGATCACTTTAAGGGATTTTAAGATAATTTTCTCTGGAAAAATATGTTGAGGTTTGTTGACACATATTGTCTGTTGGCACTTCAAGCACAGATAGTCAAACATTAACTAGTCTCAGCCTCAGACAGCACACCCACAGCCCGTGCTCTAATGTCTGATGCACATAGTAGAATGTAAAGCAGACATCCACGAGTAGCGCTGCATTTTCTGCTTTGATTACTTAGTTTGTAAAATACTCTGTGATTAGGTTTTCTGTACTTCACTTAGACTCTGTACACATTTTATGCTATTTTCTCCACATGCACTACACATGTCCCTCCCCCTAATACCACCTACAATCGACTATAAATCAAGTAGCCAACTAAGCTTCACGGCTGTGATGTACCGTAATTAAATCCTTTTGGCAATTAAAATGAAGACGGCATGAGCCATTCGATATGTTCAGCTGAAACGAACAATTTCAATTGGAGATATGTCAAAATGTGAAAACTGCACTTGTGAAGTCATTTCATTGGGTTTTTAAACCATTTGTGATATAAACCTACTAGTTATATGTAGATCTATAGTAAAGTAAAAAATAATGACAGTACTTGTCATGTTTTATCAATGTACCATCCCATAGTGATCCTAATGGAAAATGTTCCAGCTGGTACTGTTTCTATGGTTACCTTCTTTGGTGAATGTAACTTCTGTTTGTGAGCATCTATTTGCTTACACTATGCACTGACTACCTTGTAATCTTTGTTATATAGAGTATATTTAAGTTTTCAGTAACTGAAATATTTGAAAATGTGGTGGAATGTTCATTATATGAATTTTAGGTCATAAGTGCCAACTAAATGTATTTCTCCTGAGGCCATCTGTCCAAAACACTCTTGGCCTAAGCACCTCCTTAAAACTTCAACGTAAACGCCCACTATTATGATTGGCTAACATCATGCAGCCTCTCAAATTCAGCAAACTCAATCGGAAGAGAATGAACCTCAACATTCAAAATTCATGAATGAAACCTTTTACCTATGTTTTGCAGTGTTTTTAACTGCCTCACCCTTCAATAACAGTTCCTTTGCAAAGCTTGAATCATATTATGACTGTTCACAAGCAATCCATGCTGACATGAGCCAAAAAATAAAAAAAGTATTAACACATCGAAGTCCAAAGCAAGGTGAAATGACACACACACATACTGTAGGCAGAATGAGGTGCACATCGCCGGTATCACACCGAAACAGTCAAAGACGTCCATCATCAAAGACGTCCTATGTTTACATACACCAACAATTAAAAATAGCACTGATGGTCGAAAGAACGAGCCCATGACTGAGGCAGCAGCTGAATGAAAGAGAATTGCTTCTCCCTTTCCGAGTTGTAACTTGACACTACATCTTTTAAAAGCAGCGAGATACATGAAAGCGGTGAAAGAGTCTGTGTAGTTCATGTTCATATACAAAATAATTCAATAATTCAAATAATTCATAGTCCAGATGGGTCCCCTTTAGAGTTGCGTGGTATACCGGTTCTAATAAATTATCGCAATATCAAAAAAATGAAAATGGTACGATATAATCTTTTTGCAAATTCTGTTATCATTTTAGTCTCTCCTTCTCCGGTGCAGCTTGGAGATTTTAGATTGTGAGTCATGATGGCAGTATTACAGAATTAATGGGAAGCTTCATATACTTTAACTAACCCATCAAAAAAAAAGATAACTTTTTCAAACTTTTGTCAAAATAAAAGTTCAGCTAAAAGGAAAGCTCTATTAATGCATGAAAATTGAAGACCGAAAACTATAACTTGTCAATGCAAATGTTATTCTCAAAAAGTAGCAATAATACTATATTATAATAATACAATTATAACAATAATAATAATAATAAAAAAGTTGTATTATGATTATTCATTAATCATCTGTAAGATATATCACTAATTTGTACTGAAATCAGCATGTTGTGATTCAGCCATAGCAGCCTATGCTTGAGGAAATCAAATTATTTTTTTCATGTTTTAATGTTTTCATCAATACCGCAAAGGTCTGTTGTGCAGCATTTTATTTGACCAAAAATCTAATAACATTTTTTGGTAAAAAAATGAATTATTATATTCTCATTTGATTAAAGATGCATGTATTGATCATAAAATTTCATTAAAACATTTAACATGGAATCCAGATAATTTAAATGGAAAACACAGAATCTGTAAGACTTTATGAAGTTCATTTTAATCAAGTAAATTTCTGTGTAATATTATAAAAAATCTGAGGTTTTTATTTGTTGCCTAAGTATCGATTTAGTATCGATACTGAGGTAACAGGGCTGGTATCGTACCAAAGCCAATATTTTGGTATAGGAGCAACCCTAGTCCCCTTAGGAATGGTTAGCCATGGAAAGCCTGCTCTCTTGACTTGAACAGCGCACCAGTGGGCGGGGCCAAGGGTGTGATAATGCTTATTATGGGATGTGTAAATACAAATGAGAAATGAGTCGTGATGTCACGAACAGATAGATTTAAAAACTAGACATTACAGCAGAGTGGCAACAAAAATACTCTTTTAAGACTGGGGATGAAGTTTTGATTTCTGAAATTGTCAGTATGTTTTTATAGTATAGTTACCTCCTACATTTCTAAATATCAAGGACAATTTGATGACCCCTTTAAATTGAATTCCAAAAATGGGCAAAGCTCTAAAGAAGAAGTTTGCAAGTTCTACTGTATCTGTGAATGAGATGTGGCTCAGGTGCAAACATTCATTTATATGTTTGACAGAAGCGAAACTACAGTCGCATGCATACATGGTTGCTACAGTGTATACTGGACACACAAGGCCACAGAAACTCTAGCAAACAAAGGCACACTCTTACTGACACATACCAGTTCAGACCAATGTAATATTAGACATCAGTTCCATATCTGCCTTACAAAAATACATTGTTTTCATAATAATAATAGAGTGCAACAGTAGGGCCCCATGAGATCCGAGGTTGTTAAGTGATTATATATTCTTCTGTAGAACCTACAAATTAGTGTGATTTCAACTTCTTTTCTACAAATTCATATTTAATAAGTTCCCCATAAATAAAGTACCTATTGTCCTGAAGAGCAATCCACCCTGAATCCTTCAATCAGAGAAATCACTGTTATTATGAAAATGTGAATCATACCTAAATTCCCACTCCTCTAAAGCACTCTATTTACATGATTGCATCTCTCTACACTCTCAAACTACATATATCTTTGTATATATTTGAATATGTTGCATTAAACTGAAAATATTTTGTTTATATAGTCATAATCAAAAAGTCTATAGTTATAGTTATGATTCAATGCAACATTTGTAATGCTTGGGGGGGTCTGTGGTTTATTCCCTCATTAAATATGTTAATTGCATAGCTGTGTAGCTTTGTCTTTGCAACTGTTTTAGTGTTTTTTTCTTTTCTTTTTTTTTTTCACAAAGAAAAGTTATTCATCTCAGAGCTGGTTGGTTTGGTTCAAACTAATAATTCTTTTTTTTATTAAAGAATTACTTGAAATCCCTATAGATAAAATCAATGGGAAAAATACAACCAAAAAACTAAGGCTACTGAAAAAGTGGGCAGTTAATTTTGCACTCTATTGAACTTTAGCTACAAAATTTTTTATTTTTATGACCTGTAAGCTCGTTTTGAGTATTGTTGGAAAACAGAATGTCCATTAAAACATCACTTTAAGCTCAATTCCATGTAATGTTGGGCTGTAAGCCTTTACCTGAGATTTACACCCTTTTTCATTTCCATTATAAACCTTCAACCTTAAACTTCAACCCTTTTCTTGACTGAAACTTTCCATAAATTACTTAAAATACTTAATGGCAGCCTTTTTACATAGCATCCAAAGTTTCTTAATCATGTTTGTCCCATTAAATGTATTTTGATGTTATTAAGCTCAGTGCAGGAAAGCAGCATGTTCTAAGTCCATCATTGATTGTGAATTTACTCTCAGTGGCTCATTGCCTGAAAATGAGCGATAGCAGCAAAATTCCCCATGTGAAGGTTGAACTTTATAGTTTTTTCTTCTGAAAGGCAATTATTGTAGTGTGGTCAACAACAAATCTTATTTTCCATGTTACACACACACACACACACAAAAAAAAAAAAAGACTTACCTGTATTGTTGAACCAGGATGGGAGTAGGCATAGAAAGAGAGAGAGAGAGAGAGAGAGAGAGAGAGAGAACGTATATAGTTAAGTTATATAGGCCAACGTATAGGCCATTTACCACAATATGTGCAATATTTCAAACAGAGCAAACAGTGAGTAACTATTTGCCCAACTAAGACAAAATAAAATTTAGTACAATTAATGAGTTGCCTTAAATAGGCTGTGGAACTAGTTACTAAAACATTTTGAGTTGAGTCACTTTGACATTTTTTACAGTGTTGAATGAGGCTTATACATTGACACACTGTGTAACACATCACACTATCAGTATAAACTACCATAAAAGAACATCAAACAATTATGCTGGAGTGCCGGAATTTACTCATAAACACACAAAACTCTTCCTAAAATTCACCTTCTTCTTTATCTTATACCCAAACTATAAGCCATAATAAACCTGTCAAATGAAAGTTGAATAATGAAATACTATATGTTAATGCATAGGCAAACAGTACATGAAGATAAAAATGAGGACATCCTGAAAATAGAAGGGGTGCTGTATTGATAAAGCTGAACTGTCAACATTGTTAAAGGTTAACATCGCTTCTTGCAGTCAGCAAGTGTAATGGAGTGCTTTCATCACAGGTAGAATGATTCATGACTGTGGGAAAAGCGAAAAGCTTCATGCTGGGCTCAACAAATGCTAAATCTACACACCTATTGAACCCTTTGGTGAACTTTTGGTTGGATATGTTTCAGAGAGCTAGGAGAGGGATGAGAAGTAGAGTTGAGCTACTGTAAGTGGATAGAATCCTAGTGTTAGGTTCAAGTCCACCTTAGTCTAGTCCAAGTCAAGTCTGAGTATTTAAATGTCGTGACAAGATAGATCACGACATTCTCTTGAATAGGCTAGAGAATTATGTTGGCATTTATGGAGTTGCATTAGCATGGTTTAGGTCATATTTAGCAGACTGCTACTACTTCGTCTATGTAAATGAGGAATTGTCAAACCAAACAAAAGTAAAATATTGAGTGCCACAGGGATCAGTTTTAGGGCCTCTGCTTTTCTCCATGTATTACATTTACATTTATGCATTTGGCAGACTCTTTTATCCAAAGCGACTTACAGTGCAATTATTACAGGGGCAATTATTACAGGGACAATCCCCCGGAACAACCTGGAGTTAAGTGCCTTGCTCAAGGGCACACTGGTGGTGGCCGTGGGGTTCGAACCAGCGACCTTCTGATTAACAGCCCTGTGCTTTTAGCCACTACGCCACCACCACTACGCCACCACCACATCCATATGTATATGCTTCCCCTGGGAGATATTATCAGGAATCGTGGAATAAGTTTCCACTGCTATGCCGACGATACACAACTTTATATTTCTTCAAAACCTGATGAGATACAATTCTCGAAATTAGCAGCGTGTATCAATTAAATAAAAGATTGGATGGCCAGAAATGTCATTCTCCTCAATTACTGACAAAACAGAGGTACTAACTATTGGACCAAAAAACTCTAAAAACAAGCTACTAAATATGACAATAATTTGACTCTCGATGAATGCACTGTTACATCATATTCAACAGCGAATAAATTAGGTGTTATACTTGATACCAATCTGTCCTTTGAAAATCTAATTACAAATGTTTGTACAACAGCATTCTTCCACCTAAGACATATTGTTAAATTACGGCACATGCTCTCTGTTGCTGATGCCGAAAAACTAATTAATGCATTCATGACCTCAAGACTAGATTATTGTAATGCATTACTGGGAGGATGTCCAGCAAAATCAATAGATAAACTTCAATTGGTTCAAAATGCAGCAGCCAGAGTGCTAACAAGAACCAAGAAATATGATCATATTAGCCCCATTTTATCATCGTTACATTGGCTACCTGTTAAATTCTGTATTAATTTTAAAATTCTGTTAACTACATACAAAGCTTTGAAAGGTCTAGCTCCACAGTACTTAAGTTACCTTCTACCACGCTATATTCCATCACGTTCATTACGATCACAAAATTCTGGCCTTATAATTATTTAATATATTTCATAAATGGTAATATTAAAACATGTAATAATACCCATAAAATTAAACAGAAAATAAAAACAGAAAAGATCAGATACAATTGTAAATGTATTTTTATTCTACTACACTTCACACTTTTCAGTCATCCTGCTGTGTCCAGGTGTGGCCTACTTCCCTAAAGTTAAGATAAATTTTTTTATGACAAACTCTCCTTGGGCTGACACATTGTTCTTTTCACATTATATTTAGTATGGATAATAGGGGAATAGAGACTTCTTCCCTCACTTGTGTTCGTCATTGTATTTTCTGACTTTTTTTCCATTGAAAAGGAAGTGCTAGCTTTACAATAAATGTATACATTTTAAAGTGTCCACAAGTGTCCATATACGTTTTAGGGCCAATGTACATGCAATGTGTGTTTGTGTGTGTGTGTGTGTGTGCTTAAAAGTTCTAATGTGGGAAGTTATAACCTGTGCGTGTGTGTGTGTGTGTGTGTGTGTGTGTGTGTGTGTGTGTGTGTGTGTGTGTGTTTTAACACATTACTCATGAGGCCAATTATGAATATCCCTAGCATCAAAGTTATACAGGTAGAGTAGAGAGTATATAAGGGTGGGCAAGGACAAACGAGAGAAATTGTTCTCTTGAATGTTCCCAGTGTAAAGCAAATGAAGCACACTCCATTTGTACCTTTGCTGTTCAGTTTTAACAAATAATGGCATTGCCTTGAGGGAGAAGGCAACATGTGGTGATTTCCATCGAGTTACTGTGCTCTGCCAGCCAAGGCTGGGTACACATTTATGAGAATGTGATGTTCAAAGTGAACATTTTTGTTCCATTTTTGCTGTCACACATCTATTCTCTTTGCTCACAGTAAAGTAATGAGGCACAGTGATGGCCCAAATCTAGCTGAGCCCAATCACTCCTTAAAGAAACAGAAAGAAATGGGACAAAATAGATTTTTGAGGATACCTCCCTTTTGAATTAGGATGTTAGGTAACACCTCTTGCCATCTGAGAAGGGTAAGATTAAAACAAAAGACTTATAATGTATTAAAGCCCTGTCTCTGCACTAGGCTGGGTGTATATTGAATATTCACAAAACACTGTATGTGAAAAAAAAAAAAAGTTTTTTTATAGAAAAGTAAGCAATATTTTGAATTTCACAGAGATTTTATTGTGTTTAAACTGTAGCTGTTGATTACATAAAATTTTAGTGTGATTAATTATTTAAAACATAACGTGTAATAACAATTTACGCAGTTAATCATGCCCCCAGACCATGCATAAAGTCTCTAATAAGGAATCAGAGCAATATAACACAGTCTGATTCCCGAAGTAAAAATGCAATAATTTTTTTTTTCCATAGACAAATAGATTTTCAATTATAGCTTATAAACCTTGAAAGACAGACCTACTGTTCCGAAGTTCCGTTGAAGCCTTACTTTCAACTACATTGTTTACAAATTGTGTTTGATAGCAGACCTCCTGGTGAACAACTACATTGCCCATGTTACAGCAGTGAAAGATACACTAATCAGAGAACCGCAGACAACAAAGCCTGCAAAACGAGTCCAGGAGCGAACCGCCCACTCCCATGATGCACTGTGAATGGTGCAATCGAGTCGGTCTTCCTTCACCCTTGAACTACTTATGTATTTGTACATATCAGAATATATTGCATTGAACATAAAATGCATTGATTCTATACTATAATCAACCACCTAATGTCAATAGTTTATAAGTTTCTATTGTTTTTATTCAGTTACATCATTCACAATGCTTCATGGGATTGTAGTTCATGCCCTCATGAAAGATGGTAAGTACACAGTCTTGAACCTTTGTCTTTTTATCTGATTTTCAAATACTTATTTGTGTCAAAACACAGTTTGTAATGTTGTGATTCATCACGGACCCTATTGGGTTCATTCGTGGCTTCCAAATCTTGTGGAGGATTTTATGAAAAGCCTATACAAAAAAATAAAAGGGAAACATACTTCTGGAACCCGAGCGGCTGAAAAGGTGGGCGGACACTGTTGTGTTCTATTCAAGCTTGAAGTACCATTTCATATTTTTGCAAGTCTGTTTAGCAAGTCAGTCCACTCCGCACCATCTTTGGAATGCTCTCTGGCATCTATTTTTCTATATAAACAAGTAGCATACAAGTTCAGCTCCTAACTACTTAAATGGGCAAAGACAGAAATCTCCAAAACATTTTGTCAAGATTAGGATCAAAGAACATATTACAAATCATCAGTAAAATCTGACAACACTGGTATCATAAATTATGCTTCTTTACCTCTGATTATAGCTAATGCGCATGTGCATTCTTGAGTTGATTGACAGGTCTGTATCTAAAAGTTAATTGGCTCTTTTACCTGTAAGGCAAGACTTTCATTCTACATCAATGACCATTGGGCGTTACAATTTCTCCCATTCATTTTAATAGAAGTGGGCCATCTCTTCTAAATAGTCTCTGGTAGCAGTCAGCAGGGGGCAGTAGAAGCAACTCCAGCTGTGCAGGCACACTACGCAGCACAAAATTAGCCTCACAGTCACACAAATGCGCTCTTGCGTTCAAAAGCAGCCAGACGGAGCACAACTCCAAATGCAAGGGTATTGACACGTCATTTTCAAACTACTTTTAATTTTACACAGCATCCTTAAACATGCCGTATATGCAGCGATCAAAAAAATCAATATGACGAAGACAAAGTGAGACGCACCAAAAGTATCTGTCTGACGCATGTGTACATAAACCAACAAAAATAGTGCAGAGGGAACGCAAAAACACATCCTCTGAGAACAACTCTTAACTCAACCAATTGTAAAATGGATTGCTGTAGACTGTAGGCAAATGATAGGCTTATGTCCAATAATATGTAAATAAAACAAACAGTACATCGACTTCTAAAGCCACTTTTTTGTATTGTCTAATCGATGCTTTACTTGTCTGCCACATACGTCTAATGTATTTATTATCTGAATTATTTCATTTTTATTTTACAGACGTGTGGCTAATAATGAAGGGACAGGAACACAAACAAAAAGATAATTTAATTCCACAGTATTCAGTGTCAGGCTGAGCGAATAAACAACTCCCTTTCAAAAGGCTCCTCTGAGCATCACCCACACACAATCAAGTGCTGCTCACCAACGACTCCCTTGCTATTACAAGAACAACATCGACCAATCGCCCACACAGGACAAGTGTCATGATAGTAGTCATCAAAATGTATCACATTTGCATTCGTGCAATTTTAACCATGTACTGCATAATCTCTCATGTCAAGCAATTCCCATCACTTGAGACACATTCAACATGCGTGTTTTCAATTACATCTCACCCAGGATTTGCCTGAACAATAAAGAACAATTATTTATCTTCTATGATTCTCCCCTTGTGCTGTGGTGCAGGTTTTTGCAGAATAAGCAGGATTGTATAGCGAGTTTGTTAAAGCATGTTGGGGGATGACCTCACAGGAATGGTAAGGTCTAGCATTGTGAATCCTTTTAGAAGTCCAGATGTTTCCAATGTACAATATTCTGCACACAATGCTTTTTGACAAGTACAAGCAGCATATTAATGATATAAACTAATACAAGCTCACACAAGCTGTTTAAAGAAAACTAAATCAGGCACTCCAAGGCCAACGGTTAAGGTAGAATTCATTAAAAACCAAAAATGTGTTTTAAATGTCTTCTTTTGCTCAGCTAGATTTGTCTAGAATTAAGACATTACAGAGAGAGTGGGCACAACATCTCCTTTAGAGATAAAATAGAGCATGTTAAAATCAAATTACTTGTTATTTCTCCATATTTGACTGAGGTTTCTAAATGGAAATTAGCCTGCCTGAGAATTTACAGATTTTTTTCCAATTCATTCAACTGTGTATAGCCAAAGGTTTCTAACTGATCCTCTTGTTCTCATTTGAGAGGCACATCCTTGTAGTTTTAACATGCTTTGCAATGAATTTCTGTCACCAAATGGTTTCACTTGCATTCAGAGCAACTTTTCAGATCTGTATGGCACTGAATGACACATCAATGGAATTAATACTTACAATTATGAACAACAATTCTGACTCAAAGCTTCAGGCTCTCTCCAATCTGCTTGTCATGATTTTCACACTACCAATTCATGGCTGGTAATAATCTATATTATTTGGGCCATAGATGTATGCAATGTTGGGATGTAACAACTTATTTGTTACTAAAAGTGCTTGTACACTTACTTTGTGTGTCACCATTCAGCTGTTTTCAAACCCCTTCTTTTTTGGTTGAGAAGTCAAATTTTTAAGTGAATCAGTTTGTTTGGTTGTTTTTTTTATATTACTTTATATTAGGTGGCTTTAACTATTATGTACTAACATTAAATACATATAAGACTATATATTTACTTTGTAACTATGTTTTTCTGCAAAATTCCAACATTTCCTGCAACTGAGGTTGAGGTACGGGTTGGTTTAGGAGTAAGGGCGGGGTTATGGTGCTGCTTATCTTTACAAGCTGGAGCATGTAGCTGCATTTTTTTCCATATCCATTTATCCATTCCAATCTATCTTTACGTTAATGTTCTTTTCCCTCCTTTTGTTTTGCTTGGGTTCTTCCGTTCTAAAATAAATTATCATGCTGAGACTAAGCCTGATCCATACCATACAGATTAACCCCACATCTCAGAAATGAAATCAAAATTACATAAACTGTCTCCTAGCAAGAATATTCAGCAAAATATTCAACATATAATAAGAAGATCATCTTAATCCTTTAAAAAAGATCTAAGTAGCTAAGCCTTATTAAGCTGAAATCACCAGAAGAAAGACAATAAGAAAACCTAAATAATTAAATTGCAAGAAAAAAAAAAAGATTAATGTATAGAGCATTTCAGAACTAGATACAGTATACGAGGCTGGTTTCCTAGACAGTTTAAAAAGGCTTAGATGTATCAGTGTTTCAGAGTTTTCTGTATAAAGGTGTGCCTTTAACTATAGGCACTATAATGTCTCAAGGTTTGATATTTATTAACAGATTTCAACTTTATAATTTACAGTTACAGGATATAAATAAAACCTAAGAAACGTATTATTCCTTCATTTATTTGTTCAAATGCCTTTTATGCATATATTTTGTTTTTGTTTGTTTCACCCTTGACCCAGACCTAAAACGTGAAAATACATCCTCAAATATACATTTGAAAAGACCTTGCTTTGCAATCTTTGTGGCTTGGGGCCACTGATTATACCACTTATGGCTATACCACTTTTGGTACCTGGTTACCAAAGAGACAACATGTGAGGAATAAAAAAAAACAAAAAAAATCAAGGTAAATATAACTTGCGAACTGCGTCATTTCCATATTTTATATAATGCAAAAAGTGTGAAAATATTATAAATACCTAAGTGTGTGTATTTAGGATACATAAAATGCTATCTATGATATTAGATTAGATTGTTTTAAGCAAGACGAAGGATTCTCACATTTTTTAAATATAATATCCAGTCCTGTCATTTCCATTCCATTACTTCAGCAGCTCGCACAACAGCAGCTCTACTAAGTTATATGATGTGAGGTATCGGGACATTTTAACAAGAACTAGTATATGAGTAAAGTATCTAACATGATGTCAATTCTTTAATAAATGCATCATTCTTTCTGCATGGTGCTTCATTCTTGGAAATATGAAGTATTCAAAACTCCTGTTGAACTCTGCCAGTGGATGAAGCTGATGGCAACAGCACAGACCCCACTAGTGGTGACTATGCACTGTGAATATTAGCTGCATGTGATAGCGAAGTCCAGTGCCCAGCATATGAATTTCAGATTATTTATCCATAGCGGGCCTAGTTCTGTTCTATTTCTAGTCTCTCGCAGGCCGCATCGAGCATTCGGACACCCCTGGTTTAGTGCGTATCCTGTAATTTGGGTCACAGAGTGTCTATATACACTGTAGGACATTGTTAGTAGGCAAATTTAATAAACTAGTGAGATTGAAAAGAGTACTTTTAAGGAAGTTTCATTTCTAAAATTCAACAAGGCCAAAATTGCCCACATTTGACGAGGATTAGCCTTTACCTAGGACTAAAACAACTATAGTCTAGAATGCTACAAAGCCAAACCTTGGGTGCTTGACACTTTTAAAAGTACTTTTTACCCCGCAATGCATCTTATAAAGACACTGCACCATAGCAGACAATCTCTTTCCGTGGCCTTGTGGGAAAAAGGTCTCCATGAAAGAGTGGATATATCAGACTCTGCTCTCCGAGGTGTCAGCTGAAAGGCAGGACTATGACTCAGGTCTCGTTATATTTTATGCGTATGGGGTGTGTGACTTTTTCTCATCAGCTTACTGTCAGAAAGCTTAAGAAGGGGCCTAATTTATCTGACATAGATCAAACCATTCTTAATGCATCTGACAGCCATTTTGATGAGGTCTCAGCGATGTGAGACCTGTAGGTTCTTGTACAACAGACCAGTTTAATTGACCCTCTTACTACATCTTTTATTCTGAGCTAATGGTGGAGCACTTATCACAGGGATGTTAAAAGATCAATTGGAGGTCAACTTAGTAACTATGGTATGTTAACCCTGTCTTATGACATGTGGTAAAAGAAATCCCTTTTTTAACCAAGTTGAAAAATGTTATATCTACTGTGCAGTGTTGTGGAGTAATTTACTTTAAGTAGAGATGCTACTAATTTAACCACATTTTTCAGTAGTGTGATAGTAGCTCAGCTGTTTTCACAATGGTGTAGCTTTTCCAGTAAGGAGCTGCATTTTCCGATGAGTAGCGCTGACAGTCCATTGTTTTGCGAATGCAGCAATGGAGCCGAGGGGGTAATCAAACATGCTGAACTAAATCGTCCTCTCTCTCTCTCTCTCTCTCTCTCTCTCTCTCATGTAGTGCTGGGAAAACCAAATCACTGAAGTGAATTGCTCTTTCTGACAATACATGTAAATGTACCAGTTTAAATAAACAAATCCCTCATATATAGCATTGGTAACTGGTTGGTTTGTTCGATTGCTTCATGTAAATGATCTAGTTCACATAAATAATCCACTGATTCACTTGAGCCAGTGTAGCCTTAAAGGGATTTTGCCTTGGTTTTTGAAGCAAACGTACTTTATTATTGCTTTTTACCACTTTGCTTTCACTTATACTTGAATTGTCAGCCGACAATATAAAGTTTTTTTTTATGAAGCGTGGTCTGACTTTATTTTTTATTTTTTGACTGCAATGCAAAGCTTGCTTACCGATGAGATAAGACCATTTTTCATTGTTCCAGAGTCACTGCTGCTGCACATTCCAGCTCGTTGGTGGCGCTAATCAACTGGCAAACACAGGTGCTGTGCTCTTTTACATGTTTCACCCACAAACACTCTGAATTCAATGAAAATTGCAGTAAATAAATAATATCGAAGCTGTAAACACATTCTTTCTTTTTTAGGATATTTATGTAATGTGTTGATTTATTTGTTTGTCTATATTTGTAGTTTGGTTGTCTATATTCGTAGTTTGGATTAAGTTCATAGTAAAATATCACATTAAATGATTTTTTACATACAATACTTTACTCTATGTTTAGACAAAACAAATGGCCAAATCTTACTGCTATCTGTATTGCAAGGATAGAATAAATAAAGTAAAAATAAAGTATTCCTCTAACTGTGCTCGTTTTCTCACCATGCACAAGAAACCCTGAAATCAAAACAAATATGTAATAATTAAATAAAGAAAAACCACGAGGCTGTATATTCTTTTATATTATTTTAAATGTTATGTATCCATGGTTTTACTATAGTAAAATTGGAGTAACCATGACCATTTTCCACCCTTTCTCTGATTCTTAGAATTACTAAACTGTCTGTTTTGCTGCTGTGTATTTATATGGAAGACAGATTCCGCCTTTTTTTTTTTTTTACAGCTTAGTCTTTTTTCACTATGGAGTTCTTAAGGTTACATTATGTTTCCATTGAGCAATTAACTCTTTTAGCTAAATGATCGAGGACATTTTAATGTGATGTGACCCCTTTAACAAAAGTTAGATGTTATGGGGTTGAATTGCCTGTTCCTGAACCACTGCAAGAGTACAGAGTAAGCATGCAATGATCTTTAACCACACCAATGTCCTAAAGCTCATCAGTCTGTTAAGGATATAAATATGCATACAAACTTTTTCATGCAACAGTAAGCAGTCCTTGAGGTGATTCATCTATTGGGGCCATATGTGTGGATGTAGAGGTGGGAATTGATTGGCGGGTCAAAGAAAGGCCTTCAAGAGATTTTACACTTGGGGATTCTGTCTCAATCTTGTGTGCTTCAATTAAGAAAGAAAGTCATAGGTGTTTGGAATGACACAAAGATGAGTAAATGATGACAGAACTATTACATGAACACTAGGTATGCCTAGATCGGGTAACCTTAAGCACGACCACTGCTGTCTAAAGCTTTTACGAGTAAGACAGTTACGCATGTAACATAGAGCAAGCACATGATGCTATATAGACACTGACGTGCGGTCTGGGTAGGCAAACTAGGCACTGCCTACCCTGCCAAAATTCAAAAATAAAATGTTTATTAAATAATAAACTTGTATTTATATTTTAACTTTTTATTCTTGTGATTTATATATGCAATATGTGTGTTATTCCAATTGTTTAGACGTTATGATGACAAATGTAGCAGTTACGCATAATCAACTAAAAACAAATGGTAGAATAAGCAGTGCTTTTACGGTCCATTCATTGCAGGCGACAAGCGGAAAACCCATGTTGCGCATGCGCACTTCGATCCTGTATTCTTTAACATGTACGGCAAAAAGCACAAATCTGCTGTGCCTTTTGACGTAAATATGTTATGCCCGTAATCATCTCCGTTACGTATCAGACATGGACCAATTAAAATCGAGATATTCCTGGACATTTGCGTAGCTAACGTCATTACACCACAGCTAGCCAAATTCAAAATCAAAATGACAGCACCGGCCGTAATCACGGAATTAAGAAATTTTTCCAAGCTCGATTTTAATTCCAAATATGAGTTAATTGCAAGAGGGAGGTCTACGACAGCCTTAGATGGACTAGTACAGCAAAAGGGCCCAAAAATTATCCGATCATTTCAAACTGATTGGTATGTAAGAAAGGATTGGCTATGTGGCTGTGCGCTTGTGTGTGTGTGTGCGTGAGAGAGAGAGAGAGAGAGAGAGAGAGAGAGAGAGAGAGAGAGAGAGAGAGAGAGAGAGAGAGAATACACGATAAACATCCTGATTTGTACATTTCTTGATATGCCGCGCTTGTGCGTAACGTGCACTGTTTACGCGCTTGTGTGTGTGTGTGTGTGTGTGTGTGTGTGTGTGTGTGTGTGTGTGAGAGAGAGAGAGAGTACACTATATACATCCTTGATTTGTACATTTCTTGATATGCCGCGCTTGTGCGTAACGTTCACTGTTATTACGTATTATTAGCTTAAACAATAAATCAGGTAATCTGGCTTTCAAAACTCACTGCCTAGCCTCTTTAAGACACCACCGCACGTCACTGTATATAGATAGCTCTGATCATCCCTGTCAAAGGGATGCAACTGGAATAGACAGAGTGTAAAGCCTCAGATTCTTTGTCTTATCATTTTAGCACATGAGGTAAAGATCAGGACCAAGGTGAAGTCAATGTGGAGTGACTGAAGCAGAGGAGGAACTGCCTGGCCTGAATTCACAATCGCTAGGAATTTACGCAACCCCCCCCCCACCAGTGAAAGAAGAGATGGATATTTCCCCATGACCTCCATTTAAGTTAATGAGCTTCACTCTCTGTGTGGTCTATTTGCCCTCCTCTTTGACACCATTTGGCTATTTTTACACTCCAGGCAAATTAAAAAGCATCTCAATTAATAAGTGTAAAAGCACTGCCTAATAAACTAAGAGGAAATATTGTACTTTTTTGCACACAATTGCAGACTTTACATTTGTCCCAACCAGATATAGTGATAAGTGATAAATCATATCTCTTCCAAGTTAAGGGCTGTTCACATACACAGTTATAACATTTCTGAAGGCTGCCGAGTATCTATGCTGTTGGTTGCTAGCAGGCATTCCCACCTGATTGCATTATGTAGGTGTCATTGTAGTGAAAAGATGAAGCAGGAAAAAATTCTCCTTTTGTGTTCTGCATCAAAAAATTAAGTAATATGGGGTTTCAGAGGAAGCCCGGGGCCCCCGTCTGGAGCCAGGCCCAGATGGAGGGCTTGTCGGCGAGCGCCTGGTGGCTGGGCTTGTCACGGAGCCCGGCCAGGCACAGCCCGAAGAAGTGACGTGGAACCCCCCTCTACATCCCTTGGGCCCACCACCCATTGGAGGAACCGCAGGAGTCGGGTGCGCTGTCATATGGGCGGCAGTGAAGGCCGTGGGCCACAACGGACCAGACCCGGGCAGCAAAGGCTTGCTCTGGGGACGCGGAATGTCACCTCACTGGGGGGGAAGGAGCCGGAACTAGTGAGGGAGGTGGAGCGTTACCAGTTGGATCTGGTGGGGCTTACATCGACGCACAGTTTTGGCTCTGGATCCATACTCCTGCATAGGGGATGGACTCTATTCTTCTCTGGAGTTTCCCAGGGTGTGAGGTGACGGGCGGGTGTGGGGATACTCACGAGTCCCCGGCTGAGCGCCACTACGTTGGAGTTTACCCCGGTGGACGAGAGGGTCGCCGCCCCACGCCTACGGGTTGTGGGGGGGAAAACTCTGACCGTTGTCTGTGCATATGCACCGAACAGCAGTTCAGAGTATTCGGCCTTCTTGGAGACCCTGAATGGAGTCCTGAATAGGGCCCCAGTAGGGGACTCCATAGTGATGCTGGGTGACTTCAACGCACACGTGGGAAATGACAGGGACACCTGGAAAGGCGTGATTAGGAGGAATGGCCTCCCTGATTTGAACTCAAGTGGATGTTTGTTATTAGACTTCTGTGCTAGTCATGGATTATCTATAACAAACACCATGTTCGAACATAAGGATGCTCATCAGTGTACGTGGTACCAGAGCACCCTAGGCCGAAGGTCGATGATCGATTTTGTAATCGTGTCGTCGGATCTGAGGCCATATGTTTTGGACACTCGGGTAAAGAGAGGGGCAGAGCTGTCAACCGATCACCATCTGGTGGTGAGTTGGGTCAGGGGTGGGGAAAGACTCTGGACAGACCTGGGAAGCCCAAGCGAGTAGTCTTGGGTGAACTGGGAACGTTTGGAGGAGATCCCTGTCCGCGAGATCTTCAACTCACACCTCCGGCGGAGCTTTTCAGGCATCCCTGCGGAGGTTGGGGACATTGAACCGGAGTGGGCAATGTTCAAAGCTTCCATTGCCGAAGCCGCGGTGGAAAGCTGTGGCCTCAAGGTTTTAGGTGCCGCAAGGGGTGGTAATCCTCGAACACCGTGGTGGACACTGGTGGTCAGGGAAGCTGTCCGACTGAAGAAAGAGGCCTTCCGGGATTTGTTGTCCCGGAGGTCTCCGGAGGCAGTTGCAAGGTACCGACAGGCCCGAAGGGCTGCGGCCTCGGCCGTGAGGGAGGCAAAGCAGTGGGTGTGGGAAAAGTTCGGAGAAGCCATGGAGAAGGACTTTCGGTCTGCACCAAAGTGCTTCTGGAAAACCGTCCGCCACCTTAGGAGGGAAGCGGGGAACCATTCAAGCTGTATACAGCAAAGATGGGACGCTGTTGACCTCAACTGAGGAGGTTATTGGGCGGTGGAAGGAACACTTTGAAGAACTCCTAAATCCCAACACGCCCTCTATGGTAGAGGCAGAGCAGGAGGATGATGGGGGATCAGATTCTATTTCCCTGGGGAGGTCACTGAGGTAGTCAAACAACTCCGCATTGGCAAAGCCCGGGGATTGATGAGATCCGACCAGAAATGCTGAAAGCTTTGGATGTGGAGGGGTGTCATGGATGTCACGCCTCTTCAACATTAGCGTGGAAATCTGGGACAGTGCCTAAGGAGTGGCAGAACGGGGTGGTGGTTCCCCTCTTCAAAAGGGGGATCAGAGAGTGTGTGCCAACTACAGGGGTATCACACTTCTCAGCCTCCCTGGTAAAGTTTACTCCAAGGTGCTGGAGAGGAGGGTTCGGCCGATTGTCGAACCTCGGATTGAAGAGGAACAATGCGGTTTTCGTCCTGGCCGTGGAGCGACGGACCAGATCTTTACTCTCGCAAGGATCCTGGAGGGGGCCTGGGAGTATGCCCATCCGGTCTACATGTGTTTTGTGGATCTGGAGAAGGCGTATGACCGGGTCCCCGGGAGATACTGTGGGAGGTGCTGCTGGAGATACGGGGTGGGGGATCCCTTCTTAGGGCGATCCAATCCCTGTACGTCCAAAGCGAGAGCTGTGTCGGGTCCTCGGCACGCAGTCGAGTTCATTCCATGTGGGGGTTGGTCTCCGCCAAGGCTGCGCTTTGTCACCAATCCTGTTTGTGATATTCATGGACAGGATATCGAGGCGTAGTCGGGGTGGGGAAGGTGTGCGGTTCGGTGGGCTGGGGATCTCATCGCTGCTTTTTGCAGATGATGTTGTCTTCATGTCATCATCGGTCCATGACCTTCAGCTCTCACTGGATCAGCTGGCAGTCGAGTGTGAAGCAGCTGGGATGAGGATTAGCACCTCTAAATCTGAGGCCATGGTTCTCAGCAGGAAACCGATGGAGTGCGTACTCCAGGTAGGGAATGAGGTTTTGCCCCAAGTGAAGGAGTTCAAGTACCTCGGGGTCTTGTTCACGAGTGAGGGGACAATGGAGCGGGAGGTTGGCCGGAGAATCGGGGCAGCAGGGGCGGTATTGCACTCGCTCTATTGCACCGTTGTCACGAAAAGAGAGCTGAGCCGAAAGGCAAAGCTCTCGATCTACCGGTCAATTTTTGTTCCTACCCTCACCTATGGTCATGAAGGTTGGGTCATGACCCGAAAGAACTAGGTCGCGAGTACAAGCGGCCGAAATGGGCTTCCTCAGAAGGGTGGCGGGCTTCTCCCTTAGAGATAGGGTGAGGAGCTCAGTCATCCGTGAGGAGCTTCGGAGTAGAGCAGCTGCTCCTTTGCGTTGAAAGGAGTCAGTTGAGGTGGTTTGGGCATCTGGTAAGGATGCCCCTGGCCGCCTCCCTAGGGAGGTGTTTCAGGCACGTCCAGCTGGGAGGAGGCCTCGGGAAGACCCAGGACTAGGTGGAGAGATTACATCTCCACACTGGCCTGGGAACGCCTCGGGGTCCCCCAGTCAGAGTTGGTTAATGTGGCTCGGGATAGGGAAGTTTGGGGCCCCCTGCTGGAGCAGCTGCCCCCGTGACCCGACTTCGGATAAGCGGTTGAAGATGGATGGATGGATGGATGGATGGATGGATGGGTTTTGAAAGATATGAGGGTAAGTAAATTGTAATAATTTTTAGGTGAACTATTACTTTAAAATTAGAGCTCATACAATGATTTGCCGTTGAATACAGCAATTACGTAATTAAGAGAAAATCTAAAAATTAGTTTAGAGATTGGTATTGTTACCGGTATAAAAGTAAATTTTTTTCCATTGTCCTTTCTTCCTCGAAAATGAAATCACTGCAGTACCACAATTCATAATAAAATGATCCATTTCAGTGGCTAACGCTATCTAACAAACTACCACTCTAAGAGAGCTACCTGGCTAACTATCGGTCCAATAAAATATCTTACCTTTCCAGCAAGAATAACTCCATCTCTGGGTTGGTTTTAAACACTTTAATATCTTGGAGTTGTCGGAACCTCTGAAAAGCCATTTAATTTTGTTTCATGTTTTATTATGGGCTCTGTCGCTTTCCCTTTATACTTGCAGACTATTCTCGGTTATAGGTTTCTCTATTTTGAAAATGGGTGATTCCCTAGAGGGTTGCCTTTTTGAATGATCCATGGTCAATGTCGCTCATTTGTTATGGCTACAAGCTTTCAGCTTTAAACTACTACCACACCTACAGTATTACCGCACATATACATGCACTGTAGAAGCTGGACCTTATTTTTATTTTTTATTTATGAACATGATGTAAACACGCATGGACGAATGCTGAAAGTATGCAATTTCCTGCCAAATCTGTCCAGACAGCTAAAAAAAAAAACATTAATATAGGCTTCCCATAGTGAATCGGGTATGGGTAAGGCAAAAACGTCATTTGGAAGACGCATTGTTGGCGTATTTGCTCATTAATTCAAGTTTGTTAATTTCTAACAAAAAAATCTTACATTGTGTAGCTTTGAGCTGGGATAAAAGAAAGTATTTTAAAATCACCTCTATGTATAAAATAGGTTCTGATTGGCTGTGATTATTTCACATTGTCACAGCATTTTGCATTCATTGAGGACAAAATAATTATTTGTCATTGCAATCTTGTCGTGTTGCGCCTGGTTAGGACATGGCAGAATATTCAAAAGACTGGAAAGAGAAGGTTAAAGTGCATGAGCCTGGAAAAATAAGTGATGGGATAGGAAGGACATAATAGACTTCTAAATAGGACTCATTCACTCAGCTCTTTTTGTGCCTTTTTCCCGCTCTATCTCTCCTCAGTCAGTCTACACTGCTCAGAGATAGCAGAGAATCATCTCCTAAAGCTATAATGGATTAAATAACTGACAGAAGACCCACCATTAGTTCTCTCAAGCAATCATGACCAGTGTCGAACCCTGTACGAGTCATTTGTTTCTCTTCTTATTCTCTCTCTTTTCTCCACCTCATCTCAAGTGGAGGACCGCTGGATAGAAATGCAGCTGGGCAGCAAAAATCATTGGGTATGTGAAAATTGAATTTGTGGATCTCCTCCATGTGCATAGTACGAAACATTCACAATCTCATATAATTTGTTAAATCAGACAGAATACTATGCTAGGATATTGCATTACCATTTAAGCACTGATGATTGCGAGGGGACAGTGAGTAATGTACAATGAGCTGGCAGAAACTGTACTAGTGATACAGCTGCAGATTCAGCTATGTCTTCCTAAAAACCCTCAATAGAAGAGAACTGACCTGTGTTCAGCATAGTTCCAATAAGTGGCATTTCTCGTAAGATTAGGAGAGTGTTTCTCACATTCATCCAATAAGTTTTGCTTCATATACTGTAGATGTTGGAAGAAAGTGGGCCATCAGATCTCTGATCTTATTTATATATGTGACTGTATATGTAAGGGTGAACAGCCAGATGTATACTGTGCCAAATACGTTTAAACTCAGTTTTTCACAATTCCTGACAATTAATCGTAGAAAACATTCTCTGTCTTAGGTCAGTTTGGATCACTACTTTATTTTAAGAATGTGAAATGTCAGAATAGTAGTAGAGATAATTATTTATTTCATCTTTTATTTCTTTCATCACATTCCCAGTGGGTCAGAAGTTTACATACACTGTTATTATTTGGTAGCATTACCTTTAAATTGTGTAACTTGCGTCAAACGTTTTGGGTGTCCTTCCACAAGCTTGCTGGAATTTTGTCACATTCCTCCAGACAGAACTGGTTTAATTGAGTCAAGTTTGTAGGCCTCCTTGCTCAAACATGCTTTAACAGTTCTGTTCACAAATGCTCTATCGGATTGAGGTCAGGGCTTTGTGATGGCCACTCCAATACTTTACTTTGTTGTCCTTGAGACATTTTACCACAACTTTGGAGGTATGCTTGGAATCATTGTTCATTTGGAAGACCCATTTGTGACCAAGCTTTAACTTCCTGGCTGATGTCTTGATTGAGATGTTGCTTCAATATATCCACATCATTTTCCTTCCTCATGATGTCATCTATTTTGTGAAGTGCACCAGTCCATCCTGCAGAAAAGTACCCCCACAACATGATGCTGCCACCCCCATGCTTCATGGTTGGGATGGTGTTCTTCGGCTTGCAAACATCACCCTTTTTCCTCAAACATAACGATGGTCAATATGGTCAAACAGTTCAATTTGTGTTTCATTAGACCATTTCTCCAAAAAGTAAGATTTTTGTCCACATGTGCACTTGCAAACTGTAGTCTGGCTTTTTTATGGTGGTTTTGGAGCATTGGCTTCTTCCTTGCTGAGCAGTCTTTCAGGTTATGTCGATATAGGACTTGTTTTATTGTGGATATAGATACTTGTCTACCTGTTTCCTCCAGCATCTTCACAAGGTCTTTTGCTGTTGTTCTGGGATTGATTTGCACATTTAGCACCAAACTACGTTCATCTCTAGGAGACAGAATGCGTCTCCTTCCTGAGCGGTATGACGGCTGCGGATGAAATGAGGTTCCTTCAGGTATCTGGAAATTGCTGTCATTCTGCCTAACCTCTTCTTTACTGTTCCACAAAATAAAGATAGTCATATGTGTTTGAAACAACATGAGAGGGAGTGGCTTTACATTTTTGCGGAACTATCCCTTTTAATGGCCCTGTTTGGGAATCACTGTGCTAGGGTGCCAGCGTCTGCCTGCACTGATGCCCAGACAGCCTTGGATTGAGCAGTGGCGCGTAAACACAGACAAAAAAATCAACCAACCAACCGCACCCCTCTTTGTCAGCCGTCGACCCCATTAGCAGTTTGGGGTCTGTGTAAATTATGCAGGAGCTTAAATTCATTTTTAAATTTTAATTGTGGGCTGTCTGGAGACGTGCATTAAAGGAATCATCCTAAGTGATTCTCAGCATCCTAGACTACATTTAACTCCTCATTACAGAGCTCTGGAAAGTACTTGTGAGAGTGGAAGAGATGGATGGGAGGGGCTGCTGCTTTCTCCCTTGAGAGCCTTTGGAGCTCTGCAACAACCACTGGGCCCCTCGGTGGATGGAGTAAGGAGACCCACTTTAGCCTCTGCAGCTCTAGGGGGTAAAATTATCTGCAGAGTGAGCCCAAGCAAACCGAGCCCCACATTGCAATCATCAGAAATTAACCCATTTTTAACTACCATGAAATCACATAGTGTCAAATTGATGTTTGTCAATGTGGGTTTAGTGAGAACATATCCTAAACAGGAAATAGGGCTGCAGTGATCTGACCTCTGTAATATACAGAATGCCGTATCTGTAGGTATTCTAATGAGTTAAAAACATTTCTGCATATTTAAAGTCAATTCAGGACACTTGTGTTATCTTGGCAAATCATTTCCAGGTTATATATTAGCCCCAAATCCAAAAAAGAGAGACTCTATCTCTTACTCACACTCTCTCTCTCTCTCTCTCTCTCTCTCTCTCTCTCTTTTTTTTGATTGATATTTTAATTATTAATACATACTTAATTTGTATCTATTATTTGTTATTTATAATTTATATATTTACTTATTTTCTGCATTTTTACATTATTTTAAAGCACATTTTCCAGAAATTCTCATTACCATAATGTGAATAGATGTTTTACACGTTTCCCAATGGTAATTCTCATTAGATTGGATTCCCATTACTGTAATACAACCCTATATATATATATATATATATATATATATATATATATATATACATATATATACACACAATAATTTTCTTTTGATTTTGGGCTGAAATATGACTGGGACAGGTCTTTGACAGGTCTCATGAGATTCAAACAAATGGACAGGTGCCAAATTATGCATGGGTTTATACCACATACCACAAAAAATCTAGGCTACATCATAAAATAAACATGAAGCGGATAAAGGCCAGTTGTCTCCCTTTGCCCTCTTTTACCAGTTTCCACCAGTGTCCCTTTTGACAGCCACAACACATTAATCTGCTTTGGCGGTATGTGTTTTTATATTCTGCACATTGATTTCTGTCACCTGTCATTAAGCATTATCTTATCATTTTATAGATCTGCATACAAATGTCCTCTAATCTACTCATGTATAAACAAAGAGCACCAGGACTAAGACGTCCAAGGAATTATGCAAATTCAAGGGGCCGGACCGGGGGCTTGTTTGCCCTCTAAGCAGCCCACATTAAACAGCTTATCTGGCTGAATTAGGCGTTTCGAGCCAAAGTAGGTTTAATCCTTTATGAGTTTAGCTATGCATGAAGAGGTACGCAGCCGCTGGTGCCAACAGCACTGTCTGTACCGCAGATACTGAGTGACACTGAAAACTTTACTGGCCGATTTACATTTTGAAGTTATCGTCCGTTTATTACTCAAGAAAAATTTTCATATCATCAAATGTTCAACGCAGCCACGGAGCTAATTTACGCTATCCAAGGTCAAGATTAAATATTATTGGGCATAATGATGAATAAAGGCTTGGCCATTCTTCTTACAATAAAGGGCCATGTCAGAGCAAATTCAACTCTTCATTTAAAAGGAGACAATTTGAGATGAGCTAATTGTAAAAGTAATGGGAAAAGTAAAACTCTATAAAGGTTAAAGGGTCATTGGAATTATTAAAATGAGCTGTAGCTTCACACTACAGGCTCTTGAGAACACATTTAAGAAGCCCTTTACAAAGCCCAACGTAGTATATGCTCACATCTACTCGATAAGGTTCTAATTAGAACTGGTGCCTGATGATAAAAAGAGCTTTTTATTCTCTAGTTCTTTAGAAAATTGTATATATGCTGCTGCTTTTAAGGTAGTTTATGCACAACAAACAAACCTAAAGGGAATTGCACAGACAGTGATGATGCTTTTCAGCCTTACCAGTGTAAATCAATTTATGTTTTATATATTTTCCTTTTGTTATTATTATTATTATTATTTTTAGTGTACATTTATAACATTATTCTTTGTGTTATATTACCCTGGAATAAGCTTAAAAAGACACGGCTTTTTCAAAAAATAACACTGGTTTCAAATTCAGCTGAGTGACAGTAAATTTGACTCAATAGGGAATCCTTCTAAATGTTGGCACAACACGCATCTATTAGTTGATAACGTAATCGTTTTGAGATAATTTCTGAGGTGGACTGGGGCTCTTTTGAGACATGTAAAGATCTATCTGTCCATCCTTAATGTGAGTTTTAACTGATATAAGGACTTATATTTGTAAACCAACTTCATGAAATGAGTCTCAAAAGTTATAAAAAAAGCAAAACCGCATTACGTTATATTTTCAACACAGACTATAATGGCTTGACATTTATTTGCAATTCTGTTTCTGTAAAATGTATATGTACATTTTGTTAATCACAATTCTAAGAATATTTGATGCTTTTAACTGTATTAGTGAGATAAAGCTGACTGGATCAGACAGACAGTTGATGTTCTTTCCCCCCTTGTCCGCACTGATCACCAAACCCACTTTTTCTAGCATTTTTTAAAACTGTGGTGAGAACTAAACTGTGCTGAAATAGGGGGTTTAATTTAAGGAGACAAAAAAATTACTATGCAGGGGTGTTTCCAAAAAGCATCGTTAGAATAAAGTTCAAAAATTTGGTGTTTCCCAAAACCGTAGTTCCAATGAACATTCACAAACAGCATCGCACAGTTGTGTGGTAGGAACTACAGCTCTCCACCTGTGGTTAGAAGCATAGTTCATTGTTAGTTTGCTGTGTGAACATCAGTAGACTTGTCTGAGGCTGCTATATCTTTCGTTCCAAATATATTTTTCATTCTATCAAAACTTTGACCACATTTACATGCACTTAAGAAAACGGCTTATTCAACATTCACGTAAACACGAATGCAGCTATTTAATGGATTAAAGGCTGTAAAAAAGAGGTCCTATTATGCTTTTGGGGATTTTACCTTTCCTTTAGTCTGTAATATAGCTGTTTGTGCATGTACACGGTCTGAAAAGTTACAAAGCACAAAGTCCATGCAAAAGGGAGTGTTTTCTCTCCCACAGAAAACACTGCTCCTGAACTGCCTGAAATGAATTGTTTGCAGTCTAGCCATTACTTCTGTGACATAGCTGTCACTATGTAATGCATTTGCATAATTCCCACCTAAGGGCTATTTTGGCCAGCCCTCAAACAAAGGTAGTTATAGCCGAGGCCAGGGTGAGTTGGGTTAGTGTTATTGGCATGTCGAGAAGACGCGGTTTTCTTCAATGCAGAAGCAAAACCCATTTGTATGGACTTCCAAAGGCAGACGAATTGAAGAATTAGTGGTTAAAATATTTTTTTTCCACTATTCCTCAGCAGTACAACTACAACAATAACAAATTTGTCGATCTAAAGAGTCTTTATCAGTTATAAAGTGAGGAGGTTTACTTATAATTACAAGCTGTAATGTTAAAGCCACTATCCAAGCTATTCTACGGCTAACTTGGTCACTAACTCTCTAATACCCCCGGTAATGTCCAACCGGGAGTAAGCCTCTGTTCTCCATTCATAGTTCTGGCGACAAACGTTAGGCTACACCCATTCCAGCAAAAGGTGACTTGCAATACATGTCTTTTACTTGAAGATTTGTTCGTTTCACAATAATCAACAGTGTACTTGGTCCTGAGTTACACTACCATTGTTACCATGATATAGAGAAATTACACAGTTATAACATCATATCTGAAATGTAAGAGAGCTACAAAATAAAAACATACCACTGTGAAAAGTTCTGCTCAAGTCGTGCTTGCAAAGGTGGTTCGGGTCGATCAGCTTGTTCTTCAAAACTTTCATTATTGGACTCGGGCTCGAACTGGTACGGCAAAACTGAAGCCATTTTACCATAGCTACATTAGTGTTTACAGCTGCTCAGGAAGCCTCGGGAGCTGAAACTATGGTAAGGGGTGTTACATTTCCAACATATGCTCTACATGGTTGACCAATCACAACAGAATGGGCCAGCTGACCAATCAGAGCAGAATGGTCTTTTCGGAAAGGGGAGCCTTAAAGTGACTGGAGCTGCAACAGAGCGTTTCAGACAGAGGGAGAAAAGAAGTGCTGCAGCAATGTACAGTATGAGGAAAAAAAAATAGTTTTTGAACATTAAAGCATGTTAATCTATTGTAGTAGACCCCCCAAATAAAATTATGAACCTGTAAATTAGCATAATATGGGCTGTTTAAGAGAAAGTGCTTTAACACAAATGGCATGTGATGGAGAATACAGCTTATCTGTCCATGTTATCGCATAAGTGTTCTGTCAGGAAGACTCGCACACTTGAGAGAAATTTAAGATAACATTTATTTGATGAATATAAAACAGAAAAGTAATGTTTTCCTGGTGGGCCGCTGGGTAATTAGGGCCGGCCCATTGCTCCACAAGTACTGACCCGTCCTACAGGCAATATAGGTGGCTGCCCTGAGCTCCAATATGTCCACGCAGACATTAATTAATTAAAAAAATATTTAATTTGTAAGGAAAATCCAATAAAATGGCTTTTATTTTGAAAAACTGAAATTAATTTTATTTTGGGATTACTTACATCCATTTGTGCGCATTAATTCCGTATCTTGCATGGACCACCATTATTTGACATACAAATCACAATAATGGTGACATTCAAAGACAAAATATTAAGTATAAGATGAGCTCTGAATAATCACAAAATAACAAATAACTGCAAGTTACAACAAATACAATAACAGCAGGATATATAAAATCTGCAAACAGTAAAGCTATGAGCAGTACATTGTCATTTGCATAATTTATTCATACCGCAGCGGGCTGAAGTGCAGCTTGCTGAATAATGCTTACACCTCATACAAATGCAGCAAGTAAGTCATGAAACATACTACTTTGTGGCTATTTGAATCTTTGAGGCTTACTTTGTTTAAAGGATAGCAGAAACAGTGCTTGACAAAGCATTGGGCTTTTCACTTTTCCTCAAGAATAGCCTACGGAAGGAGAGACTGTTTTAATTTATTGTTTTTTTTAAATAAACATTTACACAGTTATGTGAGTAATTGACATGACATTTTAAGCATTGTCATCAGTGTCCAGCTGTGTGACACTTTCTTCATCTAACTATTTTAAACAAAATTGTATGTTCTTGTATAGCAATAAATACCTATATAATATATTATTATTATACTTGTTGTTTCCGCAACCTCATATTAACTAAGACAATAGTTCATTTGCACTTCTAGAAAACAAGTTGAAAGGGGATTAATATCTAAGAAATGCTGACTTGTCACAGCACCTAAACCTAAACACTTAAACACTTTCCCTTCTACTTACAGGTGAAACTCGAAAAATTAGAATATCGTGCAAAAGTTCATTAATTTCAGTAATTCAACTTAAAAGGTGAAACTAATATATTATATAGACTCATTACAAGTAAAGTAAGATATTTCAAGCCTTTATTTGATATAATTTTGATGATTATGGCTTACAGCTTATGAAAACCCCAAATTCAGAATCTCAGAAAATTTGAATATTGTGAAAAGGTTCAGTATTGTAGGCTCAAAGTGTCACACTCTAATCAGCTAATTAATCCAAAACACCTGCAAAGGGTTCCTGAGCCTTTAAATGGTCTCTCAGTCTGGTTCAGTTGAATTCACAATCATGGGGAAGACTGCTGACCTGACAGTTGTGCAGAAAACCATCATTGACACCCTCCACAAGGAGGGAAAGCCTCAAAAGGTAATTGCAAAAGAAGTTGGATGTTCTCAAAGTGCTGTATCAAAGCACATTAATAGAAAGTTAAGTGGAAGGGAAAAGTGTGGAAGAAAAAGGTGCACAAGCAGCAGGGATGACCGTAGCCTGGAGAGGATTGTCAGGAAAAGGCCATTCAAATGTGTGGGGAGCTTCACAAGGAGTGGACTGAGGCTGGAGTTACTGCATCAAGAGCCACCACACACAGACGGGTCCTGGACATGGGCTTCAAATGTCAAACGTCTTACCTGGGCTAAAGAAAAAAAGAACTGGTCTGTTGCTCAGTGGTCCAAAGTCCTCTTTTCTGATGAGAGCAAATTTTGCATCTCATTTGGAAACCAAGGTCCCAGAGTCTGGAGGAAGAATGGAGAGGCACACAATCCAGATGCTTGAAGTCCAGTGTGAAGTTTCCACAGTCTGTGTTGGTTTGGGGAGCCATGTCATCGGCTGGTGTTGGTCCACTGTGCTTTATTAAGTCCAGAGTCAACGCAGCCATCTACCGGGACATTTTAGAGCACTTCATGCTTCCTTCAGCAGACAAGCTTTATGGAGATGCTGACTTCATTTTCCAGCAGGACTTGACACCTGCCCACACTGCCAAAAGTACCAAAACCTGGTTCAATGACCATGGTATTACTGTGCTTGATTGGCCAGCAAACCTGAACCCCATAGAGAATCTATGGGTCATTGCCAAGAGAAAGATGAGAGACATGAGACCAAACAATGCAGAAGAGCTGAAGGCCGCTATTGAAGCATCTTGGTCTTCCATAACACCTCAGCAGTGCCACAGGCTGATAGCATCCATGCCACGCCGCATTGAGGCAGTAATTAATGCAAAAGGGCCCAAACCAAGTACTGAGTACATATGCATGATTATACTTTTCAGAGGGCCGACATTTCTGTATTTAAAATCCTTTTTTTTATTGATTTCATGTAATATTCTAATTTTCTGAGATTCTGAATTTGGGGTTTTCATAAGCTGTAAGCCATAATCATCAAAATTATATCAAATAAAGGCTTGAAATATCTTACTTTGCTTGTAATGAGTCTATATAATATATTAGTTTCACCTTTTAAGTTGAATTACTGAAATTAATGAACTTTTGCAAGATATTCAAATTTTTCGAGTTTCACCTGTACATGTACATTTTAACCTAACATCTGTATGTTGTGGAAAAGGGTTAGGAACATGTGTCAAGCATCAGCTATTAGGGTCTTCCAGCAGAAGAGCAGGACCACAGCACAGCAGGTTGATATTGCTTTGAATTAATCTCCCCTTATCTGATTAACACTGGAGTTTAGATTGCATAAAAAGAGGGACCATTTATGAACATGAGAGACAATCAAATCCTGGGAGGATCAAAACAACTTGCTGTTCCTGCTTCACAAGATTGAACCCAACACGCTACATGAAGTCTAAACTGATCAAGAGCCCACTTGATACCGGTGGGGCCAATTTACTCGATCTTGCTGGGGAAACATTTTCATTTGGGCAAAGTCGATAGAATAATCAAGCTGTAAGTAATGTTTTTGTCCAAGAAAGTATCACTTGGTAAAGTTTTCTTATCTAGCACCTACCCCTATTTTCACCCACATGGCAATTTATATCTGCCTTGTCGTTGACAGCCATTTGTTGCAGGCTGTTCTTTACTTAGAATTAAGCTGACTATATACAATGAATATAAATGCCAAATGTTAACACTGATGGATAAACTAAAAGCACATAAAGCATTCAATTTTAAAATTTTCTAAAGAAGTGCAAGAGGTGCTTGCCACTGCAAAACTCGCCATTACAGTCCAGGGGTGTTGTGGGTGGTTACCAGAGCATTGCTATTTGGTTGCTAAGGTGTTCCAGGTGGTGATTCATACTGGTGTGTTCACTTCATGTCGCAATTACAGTCATTACGAGACTCATAAACTTATAAACAAGTCGAAAACTCAGAGTTTTATGATATGAAAGCTCCGACTTGAAGGTGGTGACGTCATGTAAAAAGAGCCAACATGGCAGCAGCCTCAACAGTTAAAGGGATAGTTCACACAAAAATGAAATTTATCTCATCATTTACTCACCCTCATGCCATCCCAGATGTGTCTGACTTTCTTTTTTTAGCAGAACACAAACAAATATTTTTAGAAGAATGTCTTAGCTCTGTAGGTCCATACAATACAAGTGAATGGCAGGCAGAAACTTGAAGGTTTATTCTATAAGAAATTATATGATAGGTGTGGGTAAGAAACAGATCAATATTTATGTCCTTTTTTATAATAAATCTCCACTTTGACATTCTTCTTCTGTTTTTGGTGAATTGCTTTATTTGTGCATACCGCACCTACTGGGCAGGGAGGCTAATTTATGGTAAAAACTGACTTACATTTTTATCCGTTTGTCACCCACACTTAACATATCACTTCTAAAGACATGGATTAACCACTTGAGTCTTATGGATTACTTTTATGTTGACTTTATGTACATTCTGGAGCTTCAAAGTTTTGGTACTCATTTAACTGCATTGTATGGACCTACAGAGCTGAGATATTCTTCAAAAATGCCTGTGTTCAGCAGAAGAAAGAAAGTCATACACATCTGGGATGCCATGAGGGTGATGAGAGATGAAATGATGAGAGAATTTTCATTTTTTGATAAAATATCTCTTTAAAGGTAGAGATCAAATTGTTTGATATTTATTCGATGATGCCATTGTTTCTTTGTCTTAAACATTTTGCGAGGACATAGAGGTGAACAAATGTAGTGATAAATGTTTTATTGTTATCAACATCAAATGAGTTTTGGCATAATGAGTTTTGCCAAAGAAACAAATAACTACAGAGGTTCGAGGACGTGAACAGCTTTGAAAATAATCTCAGAGTTGACATTTCGGAATATACAATAATTGTCACAGGACGTGAACGTAGCATACATTGTTATGTGGTAGTGAGGGTGATCTTGGTGGTTGCTAAACCATTGATGGGTGTTTGCCAGGGTGTTCTCGGTCATTGCTAGGTTGTTGCTTTTTATTGGCCTAAGTAAAAATAGCACCATCTATGAAGTCTCTATGATATTTTGGTCTGTTCAAGGATTTTTTCACCTGTTTTATCAATGCCAGATTAAAACCCATTAGTCAAAACATTTAGAAAAGTAATATTACACATCTCCTCAACAAACTGCACGATTTGTGTTATCATTCAACATCCAAAGCACATAAGGTGCTGGATGAGAAATAGTAAAGTGCTTAACAAGAACCAATAATTTTGTTTTTTCTCCCCTAAATATTCATACAAAATTTGCCATTGACAGATGTAGTATAAGTACAAAAAACATTTTTGCATTTCAATATTTTAGCAAATAAAAGTGTAAAACATCACACATTGCTCTAACGTTGTTTTTTCAAGTAACGCTCAAGTTTTGTCCAAGTTTTTCAACATTAATATGTTTATAGAACTCAGTGGATGCACGTCCCATAGAACGCTTTAATGGGAGTCTATGGTAGATATTTGTACTATTTAAATCAATAGAGCAAAAGATTGATGTTCCTTGGACGAGTGGCTCTAAATACATCATTTTGGTCCGGCCCGGATAACATGTTTCTCTGAGAGACAGTGTGAGCTTCATGCGGGCTATTTGCATTGGATATACATCTGATTACCAACTAGACATTGGGATTTTAATCAATGTATTTTTGATTGGTTGAGCTCTAAATTGGGCAGGACATCGCAACAAATGGCCAATACTTGCAATGGTTATGTACAGTACATGATTGACCGCATATAAGTGTATAGTGTCTGGCAGCTCGGAGATACTTGCACAGTTATTTGCAGTCTGATCTAATGCATTTATTTTAGCTTTAAATTGTAAAAATATTTCTCAATATCACTATTTTTGCTGTATTTTGGATCAAATAAATGCAGCATTGCTGAGTAGAAGGGACTTTTTTTTTAAACATTACAAAATCAAGTCTTTATGTAACGAAAATGTATAGTCAGATTACTTCTTTTAACTTATACTTTTATGATTTTGATCATTAAGTCTCCTCACATTCATTCTCTCTCAGTCATATTCCTCATTGATAGGCCCAGGGGAGGGGTCTTTGTCTCCTCAGGTGTGAATTACAATATTCGTGATAATTCACGCCTCCTCGCATACAACCTTTCTAACACTAAAAGTGTCTTACAAAAGTTATATGACTATATTGTTTTGTATGAATGAGTGATCAGGATGATATCCACAAATTTTTTTTAGCAAAACCTCTAGGCTACAAGATCCAGTTCCTCTGGAAAAGTCTTGTGGACAAATATTTAGCATGTGTTATATGGCCTTATTTCAATGACTTACAATTTTAGTTTTTTCAAAAACCATGCATAAACTTTATTTTCTCAAAAATACAAACATGTACACACATGTTGCTCACATATTATTGTAGCCCATTTAGTGCTGTATACAGTGCTATCAGACTTTAGCCATAAATATTTTTTTAAGCAACTGAAAAAAGCACAAATGTCAAGGCATGTCAAAACTCCAGGGCCCAAAAACACCCTCAGACCGCAGAGGGTTAATAATAGGATATTTCACCAATTTTGTTGCAAAAACAGTTTTTGAGTAGTAGTTTGAGCAGCTTTGGGAACAAAACAGCAGACACCAAAAACAATAGTCTGTGTTTCCTCACTTAAAAAAAAAAAAAAAAAACACTTGTAGAAAAGTAGCATGAGATCTTGAAATTGCTGTTGCCATGTTGTATTGAGAGTGTTTCAGGTGGTAGAACTTGCAATAATTGGTGCTGTGCACGTGACTGAGTGTATAACATCTGACATTCATGACACACAAAGGAGAGGAAATTACAGCAGGCACTTGCGTTCAGAACACTAACTGTAGAGAGACTGAGGGGATTAAGGCAAGGCGTGTGGGAGTGTGCGGGTGAGCGAATGCTCTTCTCAGGCTGGCTGGAGCCACTTCAGGTACCACTAATTAACTCTACCAGTCACACATGGCAGAAGCAACTCAAGAGCTTTTAGTTTCCAAGGTGAAGGCGTAGGCATGCAAGTACAACATTCAAGTAGTATACTTCCTGAGCTTCCAAGACAAAGGCTTTCCAGCTCTATTAAGGGGGCCTGTTTTAAAGAAAGCATCCGTTCCGAGAAACAGGACAGTTCTAACTGTGGACTCCTTAATAAGATATTTGAGCCATGTAGGATGCAATAAAGCTCTAATCTGTCTTTACTAATGCACACCAGGGCTGTGCACCATTTAGAATTTAATTGAGAATCGCTTTTAAACTCCACTTGATTTGCTACATTTTAATTAAGGTAGAAATTTGATTTTTAATTTGAATTTTAGAAAGTAGAATTCAAATGGAATGAAATTCAAAGATTAAACTACAGCAAGTTTATTAATATATATAAAAATGTATTCTACAAATCAACGAATTAACATACATTATTAGTCAATTCTTAAGTTCTTACATTTCAAATTATCTTTAACACAACGCTGTGGTTAACAAATAATTTGATAATCCCTCAACATTTTAGGGAACATGCATACTAAAGGAAACGATATATTGTATTTACATTTTACAGCAGTTAAGTGTAAATTGATTGCGAGCAGGTGGGTTTTTATTGTGCATAAGCATGCATGAGTTGATGTGCAGAAGAAAAATGGCAGAGGACACCTTTCTTTTTCTTTTTTTCTTATCATAACAAAGAACTGACATAATAGCTCATCGTAGCACCATAAGGGGAGGAGGATACTGCTGGCTGGTGCTATTATTACTAAGAAGCTCTTCTGCATCAATAAAAACACAAAAGGCTGGGAGATATTATGGTAAATACTGTGTAATGGTAGAAAGGTTACAACTGATACAGATTTTACAATCCAGTATATACCATGGGTGATATAGACTATTTTTGCTTTACTATAAATGGGCAGAAAGTAACATGGAGATTTGTGAAATAAGGACACATTATAAGCAAGTGAAGTCGAGAAGGGTTTTTCTAGTTAGGATGCTGTCAAATAAAAAATCTGCCTATGTAGGTAGGAGACAGCGAGCATCTCGCTAGGTTTTGGAACAGAAACAATGACTTACAAAACATTTTACATACAGACTAATCACATACCTGTATTTTTATATTTTCTATATTCATAAAATGTTCTATTTCAGCATTGTTAATAACGTGATAACTACCTAAAAAAAGAAAAGAAAAACTGTACACAGTTTAAATTAGAAAAGAATTGTGACAGGTCGGAGGGCGGGCCGGGTAGTGATTATACACACCTGGTCCCTTATCAGGCTAATTAAGCCTCCGAGAGGGATAAAGGCCGATTGTGGACGGTGGTGCGACGAGAGAGATCGTTTACGGACATGTCCGTCATGTGTGTGTGTGTTTGTCTTTTGTTTAAGTTAATCATTAAAATATTGTTTATATCGCCAGGCCGGTTCTCGCCACTTCCTTTCCATTGAACTGCTTTACAAGAATGTAAAATGTTCGCATGTGGTGCACTTTTTGGTCGTGAATCCATGGAAAATAATCTTTTCTCTCTGTCAGTGTACTATTATTGAAACATGTTTCTTGTTGGTACCTGTGAAAAGGAGCGCCTGCAGGCATGAGATGTTGTAAACCTTGAAAATGATGCTGGTTTTCACAGTGGGTTTTATGACACTGTGATGTGTTTACCTCTGGGTGAAGTCTGAGTTTGTGCGAAGGGTCTTTGCGGATATGTGTGTGTCATTTGTTTGTGTGTGTTGGCAGGAGATGTGTCTCACTTCTCAACTTTTTCAGAGACAGCAATCCTGTTAAGAGACCCAGTGGCTTAGCGTAGCCACAGAACTACAGTTTCAGAGTTCTGGGTTTGCTGTGAAACAGCAATGCAAAATCAATGACCACAAAGGCAGTCCTTGTGTTTTCTTCTCCATTACTTATGTTCCAAGCTTTCTGGTGAGAGCTAATATGTGCAGTCTGAAATAACTGACCTGATGAAATTTACAACCTGATGAAAGAAAAAATAAAACAAAGTAAATACAAAAATAATAAAAAAAAATGCATATAATTTGTTACGTTTTAATTCACATGATTATCTGATGATAGACATTATCACATTTTAAATAAATAAAATAAAATGTAATGGTTGTTTCAATTCAACATCCTGTGGGGCATGGCCAATTAAATTCAATTATCAACAGAAATGGTGGCAGTTCTTAATCTTTTTGTTTTGATTATTATTTAACACAATGCTGTGGTTGCCAAATAATTTGATAATCTCTCAGCATCTTGTGAAACAGGCATACTGAAGGAAACAAAGATACATATTACATTTTCCAGCAGTTAAGTGTAAATTGATTGTGAACAGTTTAATGTGAAGAAGAAATACAGAGTACACCTTTTCTTTTTTCTTCTCACAACAAAGAACATACATAATGGCTCATTGTAGCTCCGTAAGGGGAGGACGATACAGTTGCTATTATTACTAAGAAGCTCTTCTGCATATATAAATAAATCAACAAATCAATCAATAAATTAAAAACAAGCCAAGCTAAAAATAGCTCTATCATGATACTTCTGCCATAATATAAAATGTTGGTTATACCGCTCAACACAAGTCAACACATATGGTCTAAAAAAATACAAATAAATACAATAAAAATAAAACAAAATATATTTCATTTGTTAAGTATTTAATGCACAGGATTATCCAAAATAGGCTCTTTTTGTTTGTTTTGTTTGTTGGCTTGTGACCATCCATCTTCCTCTTGATCACATTCCAGAGGTTTTCAATGGGGTTCAGGTCTGGAGATTGGGCTGGCCATGACAGGGTCTTGATCCGGTGGTCCTCCATCCACACCTTTATTGACCTGGCTGTGTGGCATGGAGATTGGTACTGCTGGAAAAACCTACCCTCAGAGTTGGGTAACATTGTCAGAGCAGAAGGAATCAAGTTTTCTTCCAGGATAACCTTGTACGTGGCTTGATTCAAGCGTAGATTGCGTACTTCACAAAGACAAATCTGCCCGATTCCAGCCTTGCTGAAGCACCCCCAGATCATCACCGATCCGCCACCTGGTCATCTAATGGTTAGACGGAGACATGGAGAGGCATTCAAGCCACCCACTGTGAAATTTAGTGGAGGATCAGTGAAGATATGGGGTGCTTCAGCAAGGCTGGAATCGGGCAGATTTGTCTTGTGAAGGACGCTTGATTCAAGCCACTTACAAGGTTATCCTGGAAGAAAACTTGCTTCCTTCTGCTCTGACAATGTCCCCCTACTCTGAGGATTGTTTTTTCCAGCAGAACAATGCTCCATGCCACACAGCCAGGTCAATAAATGTGTGGATGGAGGACCCCCGGAACAAAACCCTGTCATGGGCAGCCCAATCTCCAGACCTGAACCCCATTGAAAACCTCTAGAATGTGATCAGGAGGAAGATGTATGACTGTTGAGTCACAATATCACACTTGCAATCATGCTGTTGTACTGTGTAGCAGCACGACAGTGATTACATGTGGCCAAAATCAAAGATGTGCTGATATTCAGTACATAAAGCTCATCTAAGCATCCATTGGTTACTATTCATTTGAATGCTTCCCTATATATATATATATTACAATGCTCTATAATTAGGTGCATCAGCATACTCTGCTTAGGACTAATTAGGGACACATGCCTCCTGTGCATATTAACCATATATATAGAAACTCTAGTCTTGCCCTCTTGATACAAAATCATGTTAGTAATTTATAATCAAAAGAAAGTTAGCAGAAGAGAAATGTGTAAATTTCATGTGATATGAATCAAGCTCATGGAAACAAGACATCGTATCTGCACTTCCTATATGATGAGGGAACATGCTATGTGTGTGCACCTTGACTGATACAGAGGGATGCACATGGCATGCTTTTACTTTATTCATATGCAAAGAGGCTCCTTTCTTATCACAACCTTCAAATCCACTGACAGAGTTCTAATTCTTAGCCAAGCATAAATTCCGTTTCATGGCAACCTGCAATTACGCCTGCCAAATGGAAATCTAGCAAACATATCCAGACCATTATATTGCTTTTCAGGTTTCTATTAAAATCATACAAAAAGATCAAACATGTATAAGGAATGAAATGGTGCAACAATTTCCCCCCAACCCCTGCTGAGGTGATCTTAAAACATTGTCTATTCTTTTTTTGTGCAATTAAACAGATCACATCATGAAAAATTGAAGTTTTGAGATAACAGAGCCTGATGTACAATGAAAACATACTGCAGCTTTTATTACTCAAAACTTTGTCCCGAGTATAAAAGCATGTTTATTGCAACAGAGCTACAAAATGTACCTCTAAACACCTGTAACTTTGTGATGTCACACAGAACTACATAAATACAACATACACGTTTACACGTCAATGACACCTATTGTGTGTTTAGAAACCTCCCTCGTTCAGTCAGAATGTGAGAATAAAGAAGAAGTGTGATTAATATTGTCCATCAGGGGCCAGTTGCACCAGCCATGCGTAAGTAACAATTCTGACTATTTATAGCGTAAACAGCAAAATCACAAGAACTCCTAATAATTCATTCGAGATATTATTCAACTTGGTTCGTAGGCCTTTCATTCCCATAAAGAGCAACCAATTAACAATCAACAACTGTGAACAACTAAAATATGACTGCTTTGGCACAAAAGCAAAAGGAATAGGATACATATGAACATGGCTGAGGACTTATAATGTGGGGTGACACAGGTCAGTAATGGACCTGCTAGTGGATGAGCCTCTTTATAGTTCTGGCCATCTGCCCAATGGGGTTAAAATATCTGAGAGCGGGCATGATGTGCAGATCATGCTGAGGCAATCTTCATAATTAGAAACACTAGTACCAAGCTTCATCATCTACAATACAGCTGAATGGGGTTTATGCATGAAATAAGAAAAGTGGTTTATGCATGAAATCACACACAAAAATTTACCACAGTATTATGGTAATACCATATTTTTTTGGCCTGTGTACCATGGCAGCACCATGGTATTCTGTGAAGTACCTTTGGATTACCATGTAAATATCATGGTATATGAATATAGAAATGACTCTGTACCATGGTATTATAAAGTGTCCCCAAAAATAGAAATTTGGACTACTTGAGCCACACTTAAAATCAAATTCCATTGCTTGGATAACAAAATAGTGGTATTTATTTTAAAGAAAGATAGGACAAGCTAAATATTTGATTAGTTTGTTAGATATGGAATTATAAAACAATAGAAATGTGGTTCACAATTAAGACAAAAAGAAAGAGGTAATTTGCTGGTATTCAAACTGTGAAAGTGACCTCAAACATCCACTAAAAAGTCCCTTTTAAACCACAGGAATTGGATAAAATGGCTCAGAAAAATGTATTTAGTTCTGAGTTCTGAGAAGGTCCACCATTATTTGTTTGCAGATGCCACTTGGTTTGATATTCAGTTTCTAACAATTTGTTATTTTTAAATGTGGCTTAAGTGTCCAAAAGTGTCCAATAACTTTCATAGGCTACTGTATACTGCATGGGGTATTATGGCATTAGCAGTGCTGGGTAGATTATGTCTGATTTGTAATACTGTAATGATTAAAAATTGCTTTACTAAAATTGCAATGAGTAATGTAAGTCCTGGATTATATTTTTTGTAATCAAGTTTTATTACTTTTGGATTACCTTTGACGTTACTCTTCTTTATTTGATGTAACATACATTTAAATAGTACAATCAATACCATTTTACAGATTTTTTTTTTGTGCGTTTACTCTTTGTCTGTTACTTAGAAAAAAACTAAAGTCAGTTGCAGGGTCATACAATACAATTATACATTTGAACTGATATGCAGTGGCATCTCAGGGTCATTATTTAGTGTGGAGCACAAACAATAACTTAACAATCAATTATTTGACCGATCTTTGAAACATTGATGAATAATTTCAAATTCTGTCTGTCATTTTGAAAGATAAAAAGAAACAAGAAAAAACATTTTAACCTAGTGCATCAGTTTTGACTTCACTATTTGTCCCTCACATTCCCACTGGCCTGTTTATTCCCTGGTATTAATATGTGTATTAGATATTATGAATTAACTGTATTAACTGGCACCATCATCATTTACACCTGGTATTGTGCATCTCTTTTGTGTTTGGATTTTGAGTAGAAGGTATCTGTTTTCATGACAACATAAACATTACTTCAGTGTGTTAATGCACGATAATAAAGCGCAAACTGCATAACAACAAAAAGAAAAATATATATTTTTTAAAAGCATCACTTCAGCCAATTATGCATGCATTTAATATAAGTGCAAACAACATGTTTATAGCAGAACTGTCTGTTATTTTAGTGTAGTAACTGTGTTAACTGAGCTTCACATATGTTAACTTTATGTTAACATCAGGGACTATGAAGTTCTGTGAACTTGTGCATGTGTGTATGTACTTTAACCGACAAAGTTTAAAAAAAACTTGTTTTAGCACAGCGGTTGATTGACAGGTAGAAGTTTCACACTAGAACTCATTGGTTTCACCAGACTAAAACAAGGGGAGTCAAAAATCTGTGTTAATGGATGCTACGTCCCTCAATGCCATAGTACTTATAAAATGAAAACATGTATGGCTGAAAAAAATAGATCATGACAGAGAGTGACAAATAAAGACTTTTTCTAGCACAACCAGAACATGGTGCCACACAAACATCCCTAATGGTTTCATCTCAGCACAAACACCACTAAGACGTGCACATCCACATCAAAAATCTCAAGTAAATGTGAAAGTATACCACAAATAAGCAAACCGTCAAAGGATGTGCATATTATCTCACTAACTCGAATGAACAGCATAACAAAACTAATCAAAATGACGACAGACTTCCAGTGTTTAAACCAATGCACCAACAACACAATGGTATTCGATACAATTCATTGAAATGATGAACGGTGCACTTTAACTATTCCAACCAGCAGCATATTAGGAAAAAAAATTGCTTTTAAAACTTATCAATGAAGTTCACTATACAGGTCTACTCTGCACCCGGTAACTTCCGATGCTCATGTCAACAGCTTGACATTAATATGATCAAAGATTTTGATTGGCTCAGGGGCAAAGGCAAACTAGCCCCTCAGGCCATCGTTGAACGCTCGTAGCACATGCGCATGATGTTCTCCAGATCTCCGTTGATTAACATTGAGGATGAAGGACTTGCCCCATGCATAGCAAATGCGAATGATTAAATGGCTTTTATGCAACATATCATAACAATATTAGAACTTATCAAAATAATATATACTTTTTTCTTGTAGAATATACATAAAACATGTTTAAGTTGCGGAAAACATATTATGATGATGCCATGCAATTTGCATAACAGCCCCACTTGGCACTAATTAATGTGTAATTATGTAATCCATAAAAAGTAACTGTAATCTCATTACAAGTATTTTTAATGTAATTTTATCTAATTACAAGTATTTGATTTTTGGAACCTGGTTACAAATTTCAAATGACATGTAATCTATTACTACTCTGCACTTGGACTCGACAGTTACCATCACTGAACCACATTACCGCCTTTCTGTGAGGAATGTCTGAACAGTTCTTCGAAAGGCTTTCATTTCGCTTTACAAAGAGTAGATTCATCCTATTTGGCTTTAAGAATTTATGGTTTAGCCTTATACACTCATAAAATCCATTATTAATATCTGCACAAGCTTAGTGTTAAGCAAACATGTACCGCCAAGTAGCATGTCAAACAACTATCTCTTAATTTCACTGCTCATCTTTTAAAACTTTTGTCAGTTAGCTTTTATGCGCATTGACCTATTTCTTAACACTATGCTTAGCATATGGCACTCATATCCCTCAGATTATACTGTCCTCATTCAACAACACTCTAAATCCCATCACATTTACAGTATTCTAGGATAGTGGTTGGGAAGCCACTGAGGACGATAATTTTATTAGTAAGCATTATTTGAAGCCTGGATAAAATGTAAAATACACAATTGACAGATACCTGAGTGTTTTTTAAGTGTATAGTATAAGTATTTTATAGCCATATGTACAAGTTCAGTGCATTTTTGTTTGACATAATACATAATTTGGTCAACAATGCATTCAATTACACGAATGCCATTGCATTGGATAACAAAATACCAAACCATGTTGCATCCACAAACAAATGATTCTATTAGATTCTATAATTTTTTTTTAATTCCAGAACTAAATTCAGTTGTCTTAGTCATTTTTAGAATTACCTTTAACCAACTGGTCTCAGTGTGATTTTAATGGATGCATGTCATGCCAAGTCAGTTCCCCACAAATTTACACTGGTGTCCAAGCAGAGTAACCACAGGTATAGTTCACCAAACTAACTATAGACATGTTCCATTTGACAACCAGAAAGTGTCTAAATACTATTTTTTTTTATATATAATTTGATCAGTATATCTGTTTCACAAACTTCTTATGTGAAATGTTTTGCTTCAAAGTCTTTCTTTAAAATGAATGCCACTTGACGCAATGGCTGTGGTGTTCATAGTTAACCACAAGGTGGCAGTGTAATGCTTAAGTGTTGAAGTGCGACTGAGAAAGAATAAGAATCAGTGGATGGAGTGTAATAAGACTTGTTGGATAAGTGTTGTTGAATAAAAGCCTCGAAGGAATTACCCTGGTTCTGTGCCTCATACTACAAAACACTACAAATTGGCGACGATGGTTTCTGTGCCTCACGCTGCATCTTTTCTGCCATGCAGTGGAGAGCCTCGCGATTCCTTTTGCTACCTGGCGGAAAATGTTCGAAAATTACTTGCTTGCTATTAATGCTACAGGAGATGCATGGCCGGATGCTAGGAAGCGTGCTATTCTACTACACAGCTTGGGTACTGAAGGCCAGAGGCTGTTTTACACGTTGCCTAATACTGGAACTGCATTTGCAGAGGCTATGACAGCATTGGAGGATCATTTTGTTCGAAGGTGAATGTTGTGGTCGCTCGACATCGCTTTAGCCAGCGTTCTCAAGCGTGCTGACGAGACCATTTCACAGTTCCTGTCTGCTTTGCGGGAATTATCTTCATCATGTGCTTATGGTGATCTGGAGAGTGAAATGTTGCGCGATCAGCTGGTCGAACGATCGTATGCCCCAGCAGTGCGAGACAGACTCCTGCTGGAACCAACACTGACCCTGGACACAGCTATTGTTATTGCGTGTCAGGTGGAACAAGCGCTCTCGAATTCTCACATGCTCACGGCGCAAAGTTCAGTTCAGGCCGTGGCTTCTAAACCCTTTCATCGGAAGAAACGTGCTGAACTTTCTAACAGAGCAAAACCTGTGGCTGGTACTACACGGCGGGTGAGTCGCGCGTGTTACCGTTCAGCTACAAATCATCTGGCTAATGCTGCCGATTGCCCAGCCGCTCGAGCCAAATGCCGCACTTGTGGTAAGACCGGACATTTCTCTAAAGTTTGCCGTTCTTCTAAGGATGTTCGGGAAGTGGTCCCTGAAGTGGTCGTTCTTTTGACCGACACCGTGAATACTTCTACAGACAAACTTTTATGCAGTGTTCATGTTACGACGCCAAATGGTGCTTCCGTTCAGACTGAATTAGTTGTGGACACGGGCTCTTCGGTGTCAATCCTGCCTGCGGTCGTGTACAAACGACACTTTTCGGATTGTTCTCTTACTGCTCCTAACGTGAAACTGGTCATGTACTTGAAAGAAGACATTCCTGTGCTAGGATGCTTACATGCGGACGTCTCACTGAATAAAAAAGTAACCACTGCTTGTTTTTACGTTGTGAAAGGTGGCTCTGCTTTGATGGGCATGGACTTAATTCGGGCTTTGAACTGTTCATTTCATTTTGGTACTGTTACTGTGCCTGACGAACTACATGCAGTTGTTGGTGAAACTATTCCTGCTCCAGTTACTTCTGTGGGGAGCGTGAAAGGGTTTGTTCATAAGCCTACAGTTAAACCTGACGCTACTCCAGTTCGACAGAAGCTTCGTCGACTTCCATTCTCTGTGCGACAAGCTGTTTCTGCAGAACTGGACTTGTTATTGCAAAATGGCATAATTGAGAAAATCGATTCTTCCCCGTGGATTTCACCTATTGTTGTCACCATGAAGAAAGGGGGTAAAATACGTCTCTGTGTTGATCTGCATGAGCCAAACAAGGCCCTGATTGTTGACAGCCATCCTCTGCCGCATATAGATGAACTGTTGAGTGAGCTAAGCGGCTCATCAGTGTTCACTACAATTGATTTAGCGGCTGCTTACCATCAGCTTACCTTACATGAGGACTGCCGGGACATCACAGCTTTTATTACGCATGATGGTCTCTTCAGATACTGCCGGGTTCGCATGCGGCCTTGCTTCAGCGCCATCGGCGTTTCAAAAGATGATGGAAACTGTCCTGAAAGGCATTCATGGAGTAAGGAACTACCTGGATGATATCATAGTGTATGGTGCCACCCAGGAAAGCCACGATACGATGCTGCGCTCAGTCATGCAGCGCTTGTCAGATGCAGGACTACAACTGTACGTTCAGCCAGTCATCCTTAAAGTTCCTTGGACACGTTGTTTCCAAACATGGAATTTTCCCAGATGAGGAACACAAATCTGCGATCATTGAGGCTCCTGCGCCGCATGATGTTGTGTCCTTGCGCTCATTTCTGGGACTGATTTCTTGGTACAGCAAGTTTTTGCCGAACTTTGCTTCTGTTGCTGAGCCGTTGCGTGCGCTACTGAGAGATACGTCAGATATTAAGTTTGCCTGGACTGTGTCTGCTGAACGCAGCTTCAAAGAGCTGAAAGACCTGCTTTCTGGAAGTCAAGTGCTTGCGTTGTTTGACCCGTCCCTTTCCACTATAGTGTCGACTGACGCTTCTGACTATGGCCTGGGTGGGGTTTTGACACAAATACACCCAGACCGTGTTGAAAGGACTGTAGCGTTTGCTTTCAGAACCCTTACTGCAGCTGAAAGGAAATATTCTACGGTCGAGAAGGAGGCGTTGGCTTGTGTCTGGGCCGTAGAAAAGTGGCGGCCGTATCTGTGGGGTCGACACTTTATGCTTAGGACTGACCATTCTGCGCTCACTACACTGTTGGCAACCAAGGGAATTGGCGGTCGCCCGGTGGTCGGCACGGTTGCTTTGTTACACATATGATGTCATCTACCGACCTGGACGTCTTAATTGTGCTGCAGATTGTCTGTCCAGGCTGCCACTACCGACAGGAAATGATAGTGCTGTGGAACCAGAAATGGTTGCTTTCGTTACTGGGGTGCCTACATTGTCTACTGAGGATTTCGTAGCTGCTTCGGGAGCCTGTCCAGAGTTAACCCAGCTGCGTTTGCGAATCGGGCAGGGCTGGCCGAAAAAATCCTGTGGCCTGGATCCTGTTCTGGTGCCCTTCTTTCGTATTCGTGATGAACTTTGTGTGGATGGTGTGCTAGTGAGGAGAGGCGAACACTGTGTTCTTGTTCCTTCTACATTGCGCTGTAAATTGATAAGCCTGGCACATGAGACACACCAAGGAATTGTTCAAACAAAACAGCGGCTGCGTGTATTATTCTGGTGGCCGCAGATGGATGCTCACGTGCAGTCGGCTGTTTCTTCCTGCTTAACATGCCAACTGAATGACAAATCGGCTAAAACAGCTCCGGCTCCTCTTCAGCCTGTCAGTCTGCCGTCTGGGCCATGGCAGAAACTAGCGATCGATATCGTTGGACCGTTTGAGAGAGGGCCTTCCGACTGTCGTTTTGCCATTTGTCTCGTGGACTATCATAGTAAGTGGCCTGAGGTAGCATTTTCTCCAAATGTCACTGCTGAGGTGGTCACATCATTCCTCCAATCAGTGTTCAGTAGAGAGGGAAATCCCCAGTGTGTTGTGACTGACAACGGGCCTCAATTCACCTCCAGTGTGTTTGCAGCTTTCTTAGAGGAGAGAGGAATAAGTCACATGCGTAGTAGCGTGTATTATCCACAAGGGAATGGTGCTGTGGAAAGGTGGAATAGAGTCCTGAAAGAATGCATCCTTTCTGCGGAACAGATGGGGAAACCATGGAAACATGCAGTGACTGAGTTCTTGCAAAGCTACAGAGCTACCCCACACAGTACTACAGCCGTTTCACCTTCTGAGCTTTTTCATCATCGCAAAATGCGTACAAAGCTGAATGTTTTTCCTGTTGGCCCCAAAAGTGACAAATGTGCTCAAGTGAAAGAGACTGTGAGTAACAAACAGCTCAAGAGTAAAGAGTACACTGACAAAAGACGTGGTGCCAAGTACCACACTTTCAAACCAGGAGACCAGGTGAGAGTGAAACAACCTGGACATGTGAAAAAGGGTGTTTCTCAGTTTTCACCACCCCTGAGCATTGAGCAGCAAATCGGAAAGAGTACCTTTGTTTTGAGTGACAAAAAAACTCGCTTTACAGGTCCTGTTACCACTCAGAATGAGAGCTTGCAACCACCAGTGACATTTAATCTTAGGAAGAGTAGTAGAGTGCGTAGAATGCCAGCGTGGTTGAAGGAATATGACTTACAGTGAAGTGAAATTGTACATGTATAAAAGAACATGCATCTTGTTGTGGATATGTTGTGAACAGTTATAGTTACGTAAATACATAAAACTGTGCATTAGAATTAGTAAAACAATGTAAATTACATTGTTTAAGTTGTTGTAAAGTTAATAACAGTACACAGTAAGGTTAGGTGATTTTGTTACTTAAACAAACAAAAGATTTGGTTCTGAACACTCATCTGTCACATGAAGAATCTTTCAAGTAAGAGGGGAATGTGGTGTTCATAGTTAACCACAAGGTGGCAGTGTAATGCTTAAGTGTTGAAGTGCGACTGAGAAAGAATAAGAATCAGTGGATGGAGTGTAATAAGACTTGTTGGATAAGTGTTGTTGAATAAAAGCCTCGAAGGAATTACCCTGGTTCTGTGCCTCATACTACAAAACACTACAATGGCAATTCAATTTTTAAGCGTGGCTTAAGTGTACAAATAATAGTTGGGCTAAGAGTTGTAGATTCGTACAGTCTTATGAAAGCAATTTATTATAGTATGCATTTATAGAAATATCTGAAAATAACCCAAGTTATGTCACTAAAACAATAAGATGACAAGCTTATTTTCACTACAGACTGAATCAGTTCATAATCACTTGCATAAAATAGAGTTCTTTATTTTCATATTAAAACCGATCAGTTCATTTTAGTAAATTACCACATTGAGCTGCCAGCTGTCACAGCATTCCCCACTAATATATCACCAGAACATCTTTAACTTTCCTTTACAGTTAAATTAAAATAAAACCAAAGTACTCTGAAGTGCTGTGCTGTATCTTGCAACATGATTCACAGATGTTCCCATTAAGAACCGCCTTGAAGGATGACAGCTTCGTGTATTTCAAATAAGTGCTCTAGACAAAGCCTCTCATAAGAGGCTCAGCTGAGAAATTCTGACATTTTCAGACAACCATACATTCTTCAGATCCAACCATTAGAGTACATCTCTGACAGCATATACAACGATGAGACAAAACTTCATGACCACTCACAGGTGAAGAGAATAACATTGATCATCTCCTAACAAGGCCACATGTCAAGGTCTGGGTAGATTAAATGGTAAGTGAACCATCCGTTCTCGTAGTCAATGTGTTGAACGCAAAGATTAAAAAGGAGTAGAAGCAGGAGTAAAGATCTGAGCAACTTTTGAGAAGCGCCAAATTGTTAACGCCAGACAACTGGGTCTGAGCATCTCTGAAATGGCCTCTTTCAGCAGGATAATGCACCCTGCCGCACTGCATACATTGTTCAGGAATGGTTTGAGGAGCATCATGATGAGTTCAAGGTGTTGTCCTATTCCCCAGATCTTCAATCTGATTGAGCATCTGTGGGATGTGCTGGACCAACAAGTCTGAAACATGGCGCTCCACTTCACAACTTACAGGACTTGAAGGATCTGCTGCTGATGTCTTGATGCCAGATACTACAGGACAACTTCCGTGGTCTTGTAGAGTCCATGCCTCGGCAGGTTGGTGCTGTTTTGGTGACCAACAGCATATTAGGCATAATATATTGTCTCATTAGTGTTGTGAATTTTAAAAAGGGTGTAGCCACATTTAATTGATAGACACGGTAGTAGAGAGAAGGAAATGGGTTGGGCACAGATATGGGCTTGACTCGAACCTGGGTCTCCCATGTGAATCACTGCTTTATATTTCAGATGTTTTTATAGCTATTCTGACAATAGTTTCTTTTTTTAAGCACTTAAATTCAGACACAATGATAAGCTTTGTTTCATATCTATGTCACTCTTTGCTATATACACATAACTCTCCATTTAACAAAGACTTTTGACATCTTGAAGAGCTCTATAATATTCTGAAATAGGCACAGTGCTTTGAAATAATACAAAAGGAGACAAAACCCCCTGAAAAGCTGTTTTCATCAAGCATCTTAAAATGCTATCTCTTAAAAAAAAAAATATGTGCACAATTGCTTTGATTTAAGACTGTAATTAATAATTATTTCCAGTAACATGATCCACCAATTCACTTAGAAGTCAGAAAAGTGTTGTATGAAACTGAAAACCTTTGAACCATAACCATTTTAATGTGTTCTCTTTTGCTAAATTTAAAATTATACCAATATTACTTTTTCAAGTAAAGTTACAAAGGGGGGGGATGATAATTAATGGTTAGTGTTAGGATGTTATGACATGACTTATTTTTCTTTTTGCATTTTAAATGTAAATTTGAGTGTAACTACTAATAATGGGAGATGTGTAGTGTAGGGGAACCTCCAGGAACAGGGTTGGGAACAACTGCTCTAAGGTGATCATGATAAGATGGTGCCCTTCAAAATATAAATTTCAGCTGTCACAAGCTGAGGGTCTATTTTAAGGCTGGCATATATGTCTAATAGTGGGCTGATGCCCTTTTTTCACAAATGATTACAGCATCACATGCCACACTCAGGCCCATTGCTTCACTTGAAAACCTCCTTTTCAATTCATCCAGCATGGTGTCTAACACAAGGAGATACAAATGACATTTAAATGTGCTTCTGATTCCCAGTGTATTTCATTCTCATCTCGCTGACCAAGTGTGGTTGATACTGTACGTATTGAGAAAGCAGGAGTGATGGTCTCGAGGTTCTTTTACATTTTAAAATGGCTGGAGGGTCACTCTCTGACTCTTCACAAGCTGAAACAGCTAAATTTCACCTGCATCCACATTGCATCCCAAGACTCATCTTCTCTGCATTGCTGGATATGTGTTCTCAGGCTCTTGACTGCTGAGGCCGCATCATCAATGGTTGTACTTGTGCTCTACAACCTCTTATGTGTTACGTGCACAACTCTGAGAATATCCTCAAGGACAATAATGAAAGTAATAAAGCGCAGGCTTGTCGTCTGGTGATAAAGTCCACTTGCCTCCACAGACTACTTTTCGACCTCTTCTTCCGTTTCTTTCTAACAGCGTTTTATGGTAAAATACTGTGATTTGACAGCATAGACTCAACGATATTTGCCAGCCCAATGCATTTCACTTGGCTGTAAAGTCTCCTTTGGCTTAAGAGCCAGTGCTTTCTGCATCATTAGAAACCTGTGATGGTTGCTTGGCTCAGCAAACATAGAGAACAGTTTGTCGATCACATTTAAAGACGTTTTAATGTCCACCGCAAATGGGTACTCCTCTGTGATTCGTTGCTGAACTCCACTCAAATGCCCCGACATTACCGAGGCTCCATCGAATGGCAGCAATTATGGGAAATTTCTGCATCCCACACAATTGCAATCCTTCCTTTATGCCACGAAAAATCCCTGCAGCATCACAGGAATCGGAACAGTCCATAAAGCATATGAATCGCTCCTTAATATGAAGCCCCTCAGTATATCAAATGCAAACAGAAAGTTGTTCAGTCTTTGAGGACTTTGCTTCAGAAAACCTCTCGTGTATGGATTTGATTTGTCCTCACGAATTTTCTCTGCACACAATGCAATGATTTCGCTCTGAAAGTTTCGGCTTGTGCAGTTAAAATATTTGGACTGCATGGATATGAAATCATGAACGTACTTTGAGAAAAAATTGGATATGCCCAAATAATTTCCCCTTGCTTCTGAATCAACGTCTTCACGGTGTCCACGGAAAGGCAGGCCTAATTTAGCAAGCAATTTTCAAATACCAACAGACTTGTACAAATACTGTCAGTTTTTCTCTACTGCATCTTGATGGCTGTGGGATAATGTTCTGCCACAGATCCTGTTGCCTCAGCCTGCTTGTGGCTTTCCTACATCTGCATGCTTGTTAAATGTGCATGTGATGAAGCATGTTTAATCAGCTTCTCAGACAGATTTTTCCAATTCCGTGCCCCCAATTTAGTAACTAGTTTGTAGTGACTGATCATGCAGCAACATTTGAAGTGGCGACATCAAAACACAGAATCCCGTGAAACTGAGTACACCATCCATGGATACTTTGTATATTAAAAAGCTGAAAAGGCACAATTAATGTTGCCAATTTTGTGTTTAGGGAAAGAAAAAAGCTTGGGCTGTCTCGAGCCTGTCGTTTTTTCCCAGAGGTCGTTGATGTCCCCAGCTGCGTTAACGGGTTGTGCGGCCAGCCCCCCTTCTGCCGATGTGGTTCCAAGGCAGGTGCTGCAGCTCACAGAGACAGAAGCATTGTCCATATCAGCAGCACAGGCATCACTGGCAGCAGCATCAGTATCGGCAACATTCTCCTCTTGAAAACAGTTAGTGGCTGCTGCATGTTTTGCTTTTGGTGTATACAAAGAACGACGAATATCCATGTTGATCAAGTACAATACTGTACGTCTGTTAGTAAAGCGGGAACAGAGCGAGAAATGGCGGCGGCACGCAATAATTTGAGACTTGTGAGAAAATTGCATGTCAGGTGTATAATATAATAGCTTCCTAGGTTTAAAAATAGTAAAAATCTGAAATTATTTTAGTATTAAATACATAATTCTACCCACAAAATCAATACGAAAATAAAGAAATTAAAATGTGATTAATTTTGTATTTGTTTTTTATTCACAGCTCATGAATTCATGACATTCAGAAGGTTTGAGCTTTACGTTGGGCCATTTTTTTTATAGTTTACATTGTAAAATACTGTAAAAATGCTACAGAAATAAAATGTTAATTTATTAATAAATATTAACTGTAAAATATACAGTAAAATGATTTAATATATTTTAAAAGACAATACAGTAGTTTTTACAATAAAATTATGTAAAATTACATTATTTAAATGTAAAAAGTAAGAATTTCCTTTAAAATGAATGGTAAAAAGAACAAGAGAGTACATGTACTTTTTTTTACAGTAAATTATTGTTAAAATTACAGTAAAAAACAGTAATCAGCATTCCCACAATTCCCTGCATGACCCATTACATTTCATAATATTTTATGGGAATAGTTATGTTTCATCATATTTTTAAGATAGATCCAAAACCTGTATGATTTCTGTTACAAAAATAACAACAACAAAAAAAGCATCATAAAAGCATTATATTATAACAGTTGCACATGACCCGTGCTTTATATTCCAAGTCTTCTGAAGACATTTGATGGTGATTGTGTGAGAAAGCATCTGTTGTACCTATCCACATGTGCACTACTAATCAATAGAGATGTTGACAAGAAGATGCATGTGCTGACCACCCCAAGCATTGTGTTTTTCATTTGTCAGTTAGGGCAACATCAAGAAAATACCTTTTTTCATCATTTAGAGCCAGAAAGACTGAGGGGGTGTAAACAGAGTTAGGAAGATGGGACTATTTTCAAGGGTTGTTTATTGTGTGTGCATGTTTTAGTGAGACAGATAGAGAGCAGTTAATGCAGATAGTACAGGATAATCATGGTATGGATGGGAGTAAAAGGTCACCACTACCAGCATCATTCCAGCCACACAAACACAGCAGGGCTTTGTATAGGGCATGGCCACATCTGTCAGAAGTAATCTCATACACAAATAGTCATAGACATTATTGAGAATGAAAACAAAGACAGGCGCAAAATGCCAATAATATCATACAATACATTGTCCAATTTAAGACACTGAACTGCAGCACAGGCACATTAACTTTGTTAATGTTGGCTCATTGTACTCCATAAAATGTCCAATCTGCTGCCTTTGCCTCACATCAAAGAGCAATGTCATTACCGCTACATCTGTGACTAATATGCAGCAAATGAGCACTGTACTCTGTAGCTTTGACATATCATTTTTTGATTCGCCACTCAGTAATTCTCTTAAAGACTTTGACCAAATTTACAGATTATGATCATTTAGAAAGCACAGAGAAAAAGGCACTCTCATTTGTTTGTTACCTTTAGTCAACATAAAACAGTATTCGCTATCAATTTTTAATATGACATATTTCAGAGTAAAACGTAATAATTCATGGGACAAAAATGAAGGGCACACACTTTTGAGAAGCATTTTGGACCAGTACATGGAGGCTGAAGGTCAAATTCACCATTAATAGCATCTCAATTTATCTCAACGTATTTGTTATTATTGTAGTAACTTTTATTATATTAACATTAACCTTTATTATATTATATTAACATTAACCATTAAATTATTGCATTAAATATTGATGAGTTTTACAGGCTGCGTTCCCTATATTATTAGCCTAAAACAATGCCTAAATAGCTTTTGGGCAATGGTTAGTACTATTTCTAGACTACATGTGACGTCAACCAAAATGGAAAGTGGTTTCAGAGATGGGGCAAGTTATTACATTTTGATTAAATATTACTGTGGAGGTGAGGGCGTGGTCTAGCGGACATCTGGGGAGAGAGAAAGCGGTAAGGACATCCACCTGAGATGAACTGTGATTAATTACCATTTCCATGTTCACAGTGAGAGTCAGGGGAGATAAACGATGGCCCAGTCCACCGAAAGAGAGAGAGAGAGAGAGAGAGAGAGAGACACACACGCGGCCACGCTTAATGTGTGTCTGTGTATTTTAACTTTATGTTTACTGTTCAGTTGGTTCCCGCCTCCTCCTTGCCCATCCTTGAACTGTTATAGTGGTGCTGAAACCCAGGAGGAAGGAGGCAGGAACCAGTTGAACAGTAAACTCAACATAAAACAAACATAAACAAACTCAGACACATGCAGTGTGGTCACGTGCATCTCTCTGTCTCTCTCTCTCTCTCTCTCTCTCTCTCTCTCGCTCGCTCTCTCTCTCTCTCAAGGTGGACTGGGCCATCTTTTTATCTCCCCCGACTCTCACTGTGAACATGGAAATGGTAATTAGTCACAATTCATCTCAGGTAGATGTCCTTACCTCTTTCTCTCTCCCCAGATGGGCGCTCGACCACGCCCTCACCTCCACAATTACCAAGACAAATTTCAATGGAATAAAATATACTGATGAATCATGCACAATAAGACCATGAACATGTAATTAGGAAGTAAATGGTAAATTATGATTTCATGGTGACTTTAAAAAGTCAACTCTTCATAAAATTATAGATTATAATTAGTACAATTGAAGAAAAAAAGTTAGCTAAGCATCCAGACATTGGTGAGCTTCAGTGCATGATGATAATGCTTGTACATTTATAGCTTGTAAATGTAGTTGGTTATAAATAGTGCTGTCAGAAGATGACAATATGAAATCACGATTAATCACATCATTTTTTGTAGTTAATCATGATTAATAGCAGATTTTGAAAGTGTTGAAATTTTCACTCTATATATATATATATATATATATATATATATATATATATATATATATATATATTATAATTTTTTTTCTATCAAAATGTATTTATTTCCATCTTAGGAAAAAAAAACAACAAGATGAAGCAATATAATGCTTTATTAACATTTTCCAAACAAAGCCTTCCCCAATATAAATATACAAATGCACTAAAATAGCACCAGTTCAAGGAACATCAAATGTTTCCAATAGTCTAAGTGGGAGTTTGACTAATTGAAAGAACTAGTCCCCATATAGGTTGCATTTTCATTAAAATGGGCATTAAATATCTTAAACTCTCATCCTCCACAATAATAATCTGCCAGTAGACTGTGGCTATCCTCTTTGTTACAGCAATCGTGAAGCTGCATTCATGATTCAAGTCAGGGCAGCAACACCAGCGTTGAGTGCCGCTTTGAACTCACCATGTGCCTTACATAGGCTGAAAAATACTTGATTTCTTTGGGCTTGTTTTGTACATTAAACAGTGCTAAGAGATCCTTTCTCCATAATTTTATCACTGACAGGGAAGCACTGTCAGAGATTATTTTATAACCTCCACGGCTCTATCATTGGAGAGAACATAACAGTCAACTTCAGTGTTTAAGAGAGTTCCGCCCATAGAATGTCTATGGGACCAGCGCTTATGTTAAGCTTGTAGGCTCTCCAAGGTAAAAGGGCTCAGGCGCTGTGGCGTGTGCATCAGTGTAATGACTCCAAGTGGACACTTTACAAAGGTTCCGCCCTTCACACCAGTGTTTATGCTGTATTAAAAATAAATGTGTTAATCGCGATTAAGAAAAATGTATGCGTTAAACATTTTTAATGAATTGCATGCATTAACATGATAATTTTGACAGCTCTATAACCCAATTGCTAAAATTCTATCACCTTAAGTCATGCAAAAGAGTAAAAGTGTATAGATGTCCCAGTTTTAAATCAACCTTACCATAATACTTAATTTCACATTATGCCACGCTTCAGTCTGATATGTTGTTGATCAGTTTTATTATAAACTTTTCTCAAGAAACTTAATATCTTTTCAAAGCATAGAAACAAAATTTTTATTTAGTCCTGGCAGAATGTGTCTGTCAGATCACAGTGGACTTCTGCATCCTTCCCTGTAGAGTGCTCAGAACCGGCCTGCAAAATCAGAATCGCACAGAATCAGCCACAAGATTTGTGGGTGCGATTGCGCCGTTGCCTGATCTGCAAAATTCCTTTAGTGAATCTGCCTTTAAACCAGTGCAGGCAAATAATCAGATAATTAATTCCCCACTCAAGCCTGGTTTCAGTTTCACATAAAGTGTGCCCCCTGATTATCTATCCCCTGTCATATCGCCAGCCCTAATCTAAGCATAAAGAGCACCGTTACAACACGGTGCTTTACTCACAAAGGTAAATGACTCTCCCCATCTACAGTGCTTAAGACTACGTTAAAAGCCTAGTATATTGTTCTCTATATTATGTCTCACTTGAACAGGTCTTCCCAGCAAAAGAATTACTCACAGTTGGAGTGAACTCACCACCCATGTCTACTATGTAGGTTAGATTTGGAAAGACTGAAAGGCACTTAGCGCATTCGTGGTAGACTGGCATATAACCTGCCAGACGAGAGGCATTTTCTAAAACAAAACCAAAGGCAGAATAATCACAATGCAATCACGCTCTGATTAGAGAAAATGAGGTGGAGGCATAATGGAATGTTCTGTTAGGTTTAAGCAAGAGAAAAAAGCCAGGGTTAGGTGAAATGGAAAATACCAAGGCATTTGATCATTCAGCACCTATTTATATGGAGGGAATGGGTATGTTTAGAGTTTCATGCTACAATACTACTGTAAAGGGATTAATGGAGAGTAGGTGAGAACCGGCTTGACAATATAAATAATAGTTTAATAATAAACTGAACCAAAAAAGACAAACACCCACACACACCGGTGTCGGGTAAATCTCTCTCTCTGTCGAACTGCTGTCTCCGGTCGGCCTTTATCCCTCTCGGATGCTTGATTAGGGGCCGGGTGTGTAGCATCACGACCCGGCCCTGCCCTCAACCCTGCCACAACTACTCATTTGCTTTATGAAGTTTGTATACTGTGGACAGTATGCAAGTTAGGTTTAGGTTAAGATTAGGGTTAACCCTAACCCAAACCCTCTGAATGCATGAAATACCCAGATGATATACCAAATTTTTGCATATTTCCTTCACCTGTGGCACTACTGATAGTGTGTTGCGCGAGCAACCTCCGAGACATGGGTCCTGTGGAAACCAGGAAGTAATTGTGTTGATATTCAGAGGTTGCTATTTCAAGCCTACTGTTTGACCTAATAAGTGTCAAATAAGTCAGAAGCTATATCGACAATGATTTTGTTTTTTTTACATTTTCTTCTAGACTAATGGACTGCAACTGCAAAATAACTTTCCCCCCCAAGATAACAACTAGATGACACTTGCTGAAATAATGATTCAGTCAGTAACTTTTGTCTTTGTGTCATCTTGGGCTTGGATGCAGCATCATTAAAATCATTAGTTTTCTATTTCAGATGCCATTGTTGAAATTTAGTTTTCACAGTCAGCCATGATTACATTAATTAATGAATGAAAGTGTCAAATAACAGGACAGGACTGAGATTAAGCGAGTAGGATTCGCTTGGTCATGTGATTCTAACATCGCAGCCCCCTCTACGGACCCTCTCCATTTAGAATAAAACAGCTTTTACAAGGTTACTGATATGACATTTTAATGTGAGTGCTAATGATTTCCTACATATATTGCAAAATTGCAATTTATGTCTTTAGGAAATAAACTTTTTAATGAGGAAAAATACGTTTAGAGACATTACTTTTTTATACTCATACTGCATACTGTTTTGCATACCATACTACTTTGTATGTTTAAAAATAGTAGGCACTTGTTGGTGGTTTACAGTACAAACTGTGCAGTTTGCAGTTAGCAGTATTCTAGTAATCCATTCCAAACATGGCTAACCTAAAAATCAAAACATAGAGATGCTGATTATACAGCTCTTTGTGGTATATCAAATCCAGACTGCCATCTTCAATCGTTTGTTTGTCTTCTTAAAAATATTCCTTTCTTTCTCTCGCTAATCTTATGGGTTGCAGTGTAAGAGAAGTGTGACCTTTCCTCTACAGCTTAAACAGTATTACTGTATTGCCCACACGTAATGCCTTGTTAAATGCGTTTGCTGATTGCCATGCTTCAGTAAAATAAATCTACCATGAAATCTGTCTCACACACTTTAAGTACAAAGTTATTGGGCTTACCTCTCACCTCAGGGAGAGGGATAAAAGATATCAGCACACAGTTGTACAAATCAGAAGCACTCTTTAATTGCAGAGCTTCAATCTGTGTTACTTTAAAGGGATATTTCAACAAAGAATTACAGTTCTGTCATCATCTCCTCACCCTGAAAATCTCAAGTTCTAAAATCTCATTCACACTTCTGTATGTTCAAACCTGCCACTTTGACATCAAAAAGTGTTTGTCTGTTTTTTTTACCTCCTTCTTTGGTGTGGAGTGCAATGTATAATTCTCACTAACTATTAAACTTACATTTCTAGTTGTATGGACTACTTTTATGGTACATCATTTACTAATATTCTTTTTAGTTTTGTAGCTTTACAGCCTCAGTGCCCATTCATTTTCTTTATATGGAAATAAGCAGCTAGAATGTTCTTCAGAATTTTTCATATTAAGACCATACAGGTTTGGAATGGCATGAGGGTCAGAAGTTTCATTTTTGGGTGAACTATAATGGGTTTAACACCAAACATCTGCAAGACCAAAATCATAGATATTGGTAAAACAAACCTGGCAATTGTTTTTCAGATGAAAGTGTAAGTACAATGTGACCCTGAGCACCTTTACTTAGGGTAGTGGACAGCTAATTACTGCCTATCTCCATGCTGGTGCAGAAATGAATTATGCATTAGAGTAGGCAAAGCGTTTTCAGTGATACTTATCCATTATTAATGCTGAAGCCATTACACATTTTGTCCACCACCCACATTTGATTACAACAGCAGAGGCAATATTTTAATCTGCCATGTCTGCTCTTTGACAGAAAGTGATGTAGAGGAACATGGATATATAAAGGTGAGCAATGCATCTAATTCAATGATGGAAATACGTGGCATTCATTATAATAGTGGATGCGCCAATTGATCAAAGCATCCACTGAGTGAACTTTCCAGAAACCTTTCGCCACCAAATTTAAAGGAATAGTTTACCTAACAAGGACATTTGTCATTGTTTTCTCACACTCACCAATGTCATTCCAAACCCAGAGACATTAAAATATAAACACAAATGCATACAGGGCAGCTGCCTGTAGATCTCTCTCTAATTGCCGCATCTCGTTGTACTTGTCCCTCTCCTAGGCTGATTAGCCTGTTTGGGAGCCGGGCGTGCGTAGTCATGATCCGGCCCTACCCTCCTCCTTGTCACACTCCTCCCTCCTTTCCCTCAGGCTGGGGACCCCTAGCATGACATACACCCCCCCAAGGGGAGGGAAAAACAAAACAACAAAAAGAGGAGATGGAAAGGCCAACATGGAGTCACAGTGAGAGAGAAAGAGAGAGAGAGGAGAAAGAGGAGAGAGAGGAAAGAATTATTCGCTAGTTCACAGACACGGCGTCACCTGGTCTTCGATCACTCCACCACCCTCTGGCAGACAACAGCCGCTCCTTCCCGGGCGCACCTGAGCCAGTCCTCCAACCCCTGGCAGACGGAACGCCACTCCGAGTTTCGGCAGTTGGTAGGGAACTTCTCCACCTCTGGCAGCGGCTCTACCGCTCTATGCCGTCGGTAGCGAGCCCCTCCTCCCTTTGCAGACGGTGGCCGTTCTTCAGACCCCGCAGCGTTTTTGCGGTTGGTGGGAAACTCCTCCGCCCTTGGCAGTGGCCCCACCGCTACAGTTGGCTGGCAGTGAGCCCCTCCACCCCTCGCAGACGACGGGCGTTCCTCCACGTCCAGGCGGTAGTGACTCGTCGGATGCCCCTGTGGATGGTCACGGCTGCTGCTTTGGAGTGGATGGGAGTGGCGAGGACTCTGCGGCGGCGCATCCCTCCTCCTTCCCGGGCTTCAGCACCAATGTAACAGGGTTCAATAGAAAGGCGAAGAAAAGAAAAAAAACTGGTCTGAATGATTTTTTCATGAATTGGAATTATCCGATTCTTAACTCAGTAGCAACTGTCAATAGCTCACTGGAGGTCAAATTTTTTCTTCAAACAAAGCTATCATACGGCTTCAGGAAACGGGTGAGCTTTTGTGGACTAGTGGTCAAAATGGACACTTTTTAGGATTCAACATTTGCGATCCACGGAAGAAAATTATACAGGTTTTAATTACATGATGTTGAGTTGTGATGTTAAAATAACCAGTACTTTGGTACCAAGTCGATACTAAAATTAAAATAAGATGTAACGATACAACGATGTGTTTCTGAAGTTATGGTTGTACCGAGCACCAACTCAATTATTTCACTCTGCACTGTGTCACTGACATACAGCTGCTTACAAATGCTCACACACTCATTCTTTTTGTTCACTCCTTTTACACAGAAATTGACAAATAATAAAACCACAATATTGATATGTCCTAGTGTGATTATTAAACCATTTGATTATCAAACTGCCGATTTAATTAAATATATACAGTCTGGATGTGCTGTGTGGATCAGCACACACGTGAACCTGAAAACTGATCAAAATACCACACTTTATGAGCATCACACTCTGTGCTTGTTGCAGTAGATGGCACAAGAGCCCTCACATTTACTGTAAAGCATGCAACACCTGCAGACTATATATTTATTTGATTAAATCTCAGCATTTTTTCACTTTGATAAACACAGTGAACCAACATCTTAATCAAATGTGTGAAACTACGGTCAAAACACAGAAAATCGCAACAGAAAAATATAACTACTGTATACTACAATGTAGAATTTACTGTAGTAGTAGTAGTAGTAATAATAATAATAAAAATGTATTATCATTATTATTATTATAATATTTAAGCAATATCTCACAAGCTAGAGTGCTGTTGTAGTAGAAGTTTTAATCAATGTTTTAATTAAAAATGTGGTGCTCTGATGTGCAGTACTTTATTTGACAAAATTAAGAAAAAATTTGTGTTTTTGATTAGCCGGTGTGATGATCTTTACAGAAGCACTTGATAAAAAACAAAAAGAAAACTTTTGATAAAAAAAAAAAAAAAAAAAATATATATATATATATATATATATATATATATATATACACACAATAGTATGTTGAAGAGTAATTGTTCTATTTTCATTTGATGAAAGTTTTGTTAATTAATTTGACAGTATCTTGATGATGAAATGTAATGTATGTGTGGGGGTGGGGGGTGACTTTAAAGGAAACCTGCAATTGTTGTAATGTATTATTTACATTAAAATAAATAGGCTAAAGGATTTTGTTCAATGGCATAATACCTATTTTTTTATTTATATATATTTTATTTATGTGGTATTGAAATAAGGACATTTTACTGATATTGGTACCGACTACTGAAATGTGGTGTTATGACAACACTAATGGTGAGCAAATGATAACAGAATATTTTTTTTTACTAAAAGAGCCACAAATAAAAACAACCTGTCACCTCTCTCTTTTCATTAAATCCCTTGAATTATTTTCCACGAGCTCCACTGGCACATTTTTGAACCAGTCTGCATAATCTCCACTAAGCTTTCACCTTTGCCATTTTCTCCATGCTCGGGATGGGGGCAGTAGGGCAGTGTGATTGGCTGCATTTGGTCCTGTCTTCCAGAGTAATCTTTGCCTAACTCACTCATCCACATTCATGTCGCTCTTTTCTGGATTTCGCAATTTCTCATTTGGTTCTTCTATTTCTCTGAATGTGTTAACATATTTTGTACAACATACTATTTCCAATTTGTGAGATAAGACTAAAATGTAGGCCACAACTTGAAAGCTGTGTAAACTCAAAGCCTGCCAGCCTCTTAGAGAATCATGCTCACCTCGTGCTCAACTTGATTTGAAAAGAATGAATAGGGAAAAAAGGACATCAGAAAGCATTAACACACACAGCACTGGACACAGGTGAGTCATAACAGCGTTTATGTATCTGGGTCTTTGTTGTAATTGTCTGTCCCATTTTTTAGCTTGGGATGGGGTCAAATTGGGTTGACATGGCAAATCACACGTGCAACAAATAACCTTTCCATTAGAGGTGGACTAGTTCATCTAAACAATATTATCTCTTTTTATAATTGTTTTAATAAAACAATTTTTATATATATATTTTAGTGGTGGTGCTTTAAATAGCACGATGACAGTGTGCTGTGCTAGTTTGCACGGAAAGGGGTTATTCACACAGGATGTGTTCTTGTGTCCAACTCTGCTGTCTTTTAATAGTTTGTCTATATTAACATGCGCTAGAGGGACGTACAGTATTTGATTAGTGTGATGCATCTTGCTGTTTTTCAGCTGTCTCACATAAATTCGTCAATGTCAGTTCTGCCGTCTAGCTGTTATTTAACACAAGAATGCGTCTGGTATGAAAGGCCACTAAAATTCTCTCAGAACAGTTTTGTTTATCTTATGCGTCCACTAAGAAATGTTGCCAAAGCCGTTGGTCAAAAAACATAAGTACACATATACACATAAGTGTGCATTGTGTTAAGCAGCGTGGCGTTCCATGATAAATAGCTCAAATAAAAAAAAATTAATAAGGGATGAAAACAGAGACTTTAATCTTTTGTCTCAAACAGGTTTCAAGGTAAAAACTTTATTAGGTTTCTTACCAGATGTAGTTTTGTTGGCATTTCTTCCAAACACAAATTCTGCTGTGATCAGCACCATGTTGTTTTGTCACATAAAAAATTGAATGCTTTACTGACAGCAAAGAGTATTCTCAACTGACGTCTGCATTCTTCACAAAGACGAATCTGCCGATTCCAGCCTTACTGAAGCACCCCCAAATCATCACCGATCCTCCACCAAATTTCACAGTTGGTGCGAGCCACGCACAAGTTTATACTAGAAGAAAACTAGCTTCCTTCAGCTCTGACAATGTTCCCCAACTTTGATGATTGTTTTTTTCCAGCAGTACCAATCTCTATGCCACACAGCCAGGTCAATCAAGGTGTGGATGGAGGACCACTGGATCAAGACCCTGTCATGGGCAGCCCGATCTCCAGACCTGAACCCCATTGAAAACCTCTGGAATGTGATCAAGTTTAGGATGGATGGCCACAAGCCATCAAATAAAGCCGAGCTGCTTGAATTTTTGTGCCAGGAGTGGCAAAAAGTCACCCAACAGCGATGTGAAAGACTGGTAGAGAGCATACCAAGACTATGAAAGCTGTGATTGGAAATCAGGGTTATTCCAACAAATATTGATTTCTGATCTCTTCCTAAATTAAAACATTAATATTGTGTTGTTTAAAAATTTATATGAACATGTTTTCTTTGCATTATTCGAGGTCTGAAAACACCAGAAATAACCAGGCAGGTTATTTTGACCAGTTGTCATTTTCTGCAAATAAATGCTCTAAATGACAATATTTTTATTTGGAATTTGAGAGAAATATTGAAACAAAAATGTAAATTTTACACAAACACATCCCTATAAAGAGTAAATCCAAAGAAACTCTTAATTTTTCCAGAGCTGTATATATACACTTATCAGCCAAAACATTAAAACCATCTGTCAAATATTGTGTAGGACCCCCCTCGTGCTGCCAAAACAGTGCCAACCCTCATCTCAGAATAACATTCTGAGATGATATTCTTCTCACCACATTTGTACAGAGTGGTTACCTGAGATACTGTAGACTTTGTCAGTTTGAACCATTCTGGCCATTCTCTGTTCACCTCTCTCATCAACAGCGCATTTTAATCCACAGAACTGCAGCTCAGTATATATATTGTTAGTAACTTAATATACAGTATCTTACTACTTTTTCAAAATGGTAGAGGCTTGACTGTAGCCTAACTACTATTATTTATGAGTAGCTTATAACATGACAAGCTATGGTTTCAAAACTGCTTCTCGACAATGCTGTTGAGTGGAGGTATCATTCACTCTATCACAGGGACCGGGACTGTTCTCATAAACAACACTGGAGAGGTCGAGCCAGGCTAAGCTGACTCTCACCCTCTCCACCAAATCACTTGGGATTTCTTCAGTTTACTCCATTTCCCACTGCAGCCAACATAACAAAGACGGAGCAGTAACACTTTACAATAAGGTTCCATTTGTTAACACTAGTTAAAAACATAACTTAACATGAGCTAACAATTAACAACATTTTTATGGCATTTATGTATCTTGGTTAATGTTCATTTCAACATATAGTAATACGTTTTTAACATTTAACATTAGTTAATGCACTATCTAATATTAACTAACAATGAACAATTGTATTTGTAATAACTAACATTAACAAAGATTTATAATTTACACTTATATTTTATAAAGCTGTTTAATGCAGAAAAGCTGCTGGAGACACAAAAGTAATATGAGAGGTAGATTGCACTGCAATAGTGGGGTTTCCCTTTACATCAGACTTCGGGGTTCCCCCGACACACTGGAGCACATACGCATACGCACTATCTTCAAAAACCTATAAGAATGTCAACAGAAACCAAAGCACTTTCTCTTAAACCCAGGTGTAGCAGTTTTCTTAAGTGCATGCAAACGTGGTCAAAGTCTTGACAGAATAAGAGATATACTTATGTAATAAAGATATAAAAGCCTCAGCGAAGTCAAATGATGTCCAAATAGTAAACTAACAAGGAACTATGCTTCTAACCACAGTTGGAGAGCCAGTTTCAGGAAATAACAAATTGT